>NC_139707.1:35472521-35582192 GCF_964188405.1 Protomyctophum parallelum
CGCAATTGATCAGAGCTACTGTCAGTCAAAGGTCTCAAGCATTGAAAGTCACTGTACCAAAGCCCGCCCATATTGCATACCGTGTCCCGATTGGCCGCCCACATGGGCGTACAATTGAGCCTCTCCAGACCGAAATCCGCCGGCAGGCAATTTATTTTTGCCAACGGCTGATTCGGTCTGGTTTATTAACCAGGCTAGTTTTAAGCATCTTGCTATATATACTGTAGCTGTTGAAAAATTGCAGATCTACAAGCTCATAGGTGGGGGGGGGGGGATAGTTTGACATGAAATAGTTTGTGAACCACTGACATAGAAACTAATACATAAATCATGATAGGTGAGATGCCATTGTGTGTGTGGTGCTTTATACAAAGGCTGTAGCCAAACACACCCCGAGGGGGGGGGGGGGGTGTCTCCAGGGTGTTTATACAGTATGTGTTGGTGGGCCCCTCCTCCACCCCTGCATGACCCCTGGACATCACCTCCTTCCTCCTCCTCAGGGAATGACTTTGGTCTCAAAGCCTGGGGACTACCAGACAACGGCCAGAAGGTGTGTGTGTGACTGTGTGTGTGTGTACGCGTGTGCATGCGACTACGCGCGCACTATAATGTTATACTGCTTGTGTCAGCTTGTGTTCCCAGTGTCTCGAATGTTTCCTGTATGTTTCATTTATTGCGTGTGTCTGTGTGTGTGTGTGTGTGTGTGTTTCATTTATTGCGTGTGTGTTTCATTTATTATGTGTGCGTGTGCATGCGCGAGCGTGCGCGTGCATACAGTACATTTCTCAAGTGTTGCCACACCGACCATATGCTCCACCAGTGGCATCTCGTTGCCAAGATACACTGAAGCCAAATTATAGCCGACCCACTGTCCTGCTAACAGCACTGTATACATACATATGCACACTGTACTCTATACACAACACACACACACACACGATGTACACGCACGCACACACACACAATGAAACACCATTAATCCCTCTTTTCACGTAGTGTACGCCGAAATATTTGCACCTTTGATCCATGAAAATACGCTTGAAAACACCCCAATGATTTGTTATTGAGCCGACAAAGAAGCCACTTCCTTGATCCTGGTCACAGACAAAGAGCAAAGCGAGCTAAGATTGGCCCTACACTACACCCTCGTTCACTTTGCATTGGACTCAGTTTCCCAGAAGTCCTTGCAAGCCGGCAGTTGGTTGATTTCCGGTTTACGTCATCATAACGCGTCCGCCTCGTCACCAGGTCTGCAACAAATCCGCAATTTCTTTTAAGTTATTACAAAAAGCATGGATTAGATAGCGTGGTACATGGGTTATGCATTTAAACTGTTAGAATCGGTGCATCATTTTTTCAATATTGTGCATCTCTTCGTTCCATTCAAGTGGAACTATAACTGAAAATCACACCCGTGTGAACTGAGTGGTGCAACTCCCCTCCCCCTCTCCTCCTCCTCCTCTCTCTCTCTCTCTTTCTCTCTCTCTCTCATTAGCAGGCAACAGAGCAGCATTATATCTCTCTCTGTTTCTGGCACAACGCCCCTACTGGTACTAATAGTCATATACTGGTGCTCAGATACACATAGATACACACGGACATTGCTGGTTGTAGGAGTGGTTGCACCACTCAAAAATACATTGCATGGATGCAACTGGGACGTATCCTCAGTGATTTATCCTGAGGTCAACAGGGTTTCGGGTCTTCCAACATCATACCCCTCACTCAGACGACCCAGCCGGGGTGATCAAGTCCTGACTTACGTCCCAGTAGCTACCCTCAATCAGAGCCACTAGGGCAAAACCAGGGCCACACAATCCGTTGGATCCACTCCGGAACTACTCTGCCAGGGCTGGGAGGAACGCTTCTGGAGCGTGGAGGGACTAGGCTCTGTGGGTTGTCTCCTGTCCGGGCCCCTCCTACGTCTCACCAGGTCCACTCCTGCTCTCACCAGGCCCAGGACCTGTGCGTTGCACCAGAGTCCCAGCACCAGACACTTCATTCAGGAGTGGTGGGCAATGGTTCCGCAGACTCCACCCCGAGCGAGAAGGTGGTGCTGCATGCGGCCTCCGCTTGCTGCTTGAATGGCCCTCCTAAAGGCAGGAAGGATGTGGCTGTGGAGGTCATAGGTCACTGTGTACTGTATAGTAAGTAGGTATAGTGGTATAGTGTATACAGAGGGGGGGGGGGGGGAGTGTAGTGAGAAACGATGGAGAGAGCTGCTGTACCTGTGGGTGACACATAAGCCTTCTTGAATCTCCCGTGTTCGGTTACATGTCAGCTAATCAATGGTGGCGATCACGGAGAGCATCGGTCTGTGAGTGTGTACTCGTGTAGTGTACTTGGTGTGTCAGAACAGAAGGGGTGTATAGTGTACTTGGTGTGTCAGAACAGAAGGGGTGTATAGTGCCAGTGAGTCCCTATAGAGCATAGTGACTATATGTACATAGTTCAAAGCATTACGATTGCTGCCAAATCTGTCCCTTTTGAGAACCACCAAGCGGTTCGTTAATAGCACTACTGAAGTTATGACAACGGTGGGACATGTCATGTTTATTGTTGGGTCTAATGCAGACAGGCAGGTCTATATAGAAAACACTCAATCTACAGTATGAACACTGCTGGGTGCCAAAGATATAAAGAGACTGATCAGACAGTGTGTGTGTGTGTGCACGTGTGTTTGTGTGCGCGTGCGTGCGTGCTTGCAGTGCCAAGCAACGAAAATATAGCCGATCTGCAAGCTCAAAATGCTTCGCCGCGTGACACGTTGTGAGCTTGTAGATCTGCAATTTTTTGCTTTAAGGATCAGGGTTAAAAATAAATGGCATTCATAAAAATCACTGTATTTGTGTGTGTGTGTGTGTGTGTGTGTGTGTGTGTGTGTGTGTGTGTGTGTGTGTGTGTGTGTGTGTGTGTGTGTGTGTGTGTGTGTGTGTGTGTGTGTGTGTGTGTGTGCGTGTGTGTGTGAGCCTGTGTGTGACCACACAGAGGTCCAGGTGGCCATGATGAGTGATGATGACACAGAGGGCCCGACCGGCGTCCGTCCGTCCGCTCCGTTGCCCCGCCCACTCCGTTCGGCACCACGTGCCTACATAATTTACGAGGGCTTCGGATTGCCTCAATAATTAATCAAGTCTTCACTCTGCCTCAGCCTTTAACACAGAGAGAGAGAGAGAGAGAGAGAGAGAGAGAGACAGACGGAGTATTTGGGTGGGTGGGCCGGGCGGCGGCTCTCAAAAAGAACTTGCCATGCCCTCACTTTTTTTGCTATATTTAGCACGGCGCCCCACCATGACTCAGGCAAGGACGACACAACGGTGTGTGAATCCAGTAAGAATGAAAATATATGTGTACAGTATGTGTGTGTGTATGTGTATGTGTCTGCGCCTGTGCCTGTGCGTGTGTGTTTGTCCAGTTCTGGACTATCTGCCTTCTTCACCCCATGAAGAAGGCAGTATGTATCGGTTCCGAACGGTCGGTGTCTCTCTGTGTCCTCATTAAACCTTATTACGCATTGGCAGCTATGAGTGTGCGGCTATACATTTGTTTCACTCATAGTATTAACTTTCCCCGTTGGCTGGCTGGCACCTCACAAGGACCGCTGTGCTGTGCATCCTGTGCGCTGCGACGCGTTGAGAGCTTGTAGATCAGCTATTTTCGGGGGCGCAACCACAGCACTCTTTATCTAGTAGAGATACGACGTAACGACATTAAACAAATTTCTAAACAAATTTGTTCAACGCAAAATACTGTGTTCCAAGTTCAGGAGACTTTGGGGTGGGGGGGGAAGCAATTCTCCTGAATGCTGCCTTCCGGAATGGCATGGAAGGAAAGGAGTGGCATTTGCATTTCTTTCACCATCAGTAAACGCTGCATTCGTGGTCTGGAGAGGGCAGTTGTTACAGACGGGTAAAAGGGCATGGGGGCTGAAGCCCCCTTTGATGTCTAATTGTCTATGTGTGCACGATGGCAGGTCACATGACTTATGTCTGGGGTTACACTCGGGGAAGCAGACTGGAGAGAATGAAAGTGTTTACGACGAGCAGAGGATGCGTACTGGTGCGTATAATGGAGACCTTCCTTTTCCGTTCCATTCTGTCACACGTCGCGGTCGCACAATGGCTATTACTGTCCGACTCCCCCCCTGGGAGGAACAATGCATTGTCTATAAACGGCCTGACAAGAGCTAAATGTTTGCTTATGGAGGGAGGTTTGTGCGTGTGCGTGCACGTGTGTCTGTGTTATTGGTGGTAGTGCGTGCGATACCTTAAAAGTGGACGTCGTAAAAATGTCTTGTACCGGTTGGTTGGTCTATCTGGGGCCCAATTGCTTGGCAACCACAGGGGCTCATGTTGTGGGATATACAATGGCGTCCTTTTTATGGCTTCGTGGCCAGGAGGGAGAGAGACAATCGATTGAGTGATGGGTTGCTGGGTTTGGTGCACACAGTGTGTGTGTGTGTGTGTGTGTGTGTGTGTGTGTGTGTGTGTGTGTGTGTGTGTGTGTGTGTGTGTGTGTGTGTGTGTGTGTGTGTGTGCGTGTGTGTGTGTGTGGTTACAATGGATTGGATGTACAATGGGAACAAGTGACACATATAAAAGGAAACAAGCCAGAGGCTCAAGCACTGACATATATTTACTCTGTTAACTGTGTCTGTGTGATTGTCCCATGCCTGGGTCAATTGGGTTATTCTTAAAGGGATAGTTCAGGGTATAGTTCAGGGCATTGACATAACTTAAGCTGTATGAAATACTTGCCATTATATATAGTGGTTGCAACTGTATTGGTGGGATAGTTCTGCTGGTGGGAGTTCTGCTCTGGTTTTGGTGAAATATTCCGGTCATTTTGTGAGGTGGGGGGGGGCACTGCATGGGGTCACACACACAAGTAAATGAATCCACAAAACTATAACGTCATTTGGATTGTTGATCTATTTCTAAAATATTAGCGCAACTTTCGTTCCAACTTTGACCCCTCCATCACATGGAACTGCTTTTTGGGGCGTAGTGATATGGACACAAAAAACATAGTTCCGTGTGATAGAGGGGTAAAAAATGAACGAAAGTTGTGCTAATATTTTAGAAATAGGTCAACAATACAAATGACGTTAGTTTTGTGGATTAATTTACTTTTAATGTGTGGCCCCCAGTGCCCCCCCACAAAATGACCAGAACTACTTACTGTAATATTTCACCGTAACCAGAGAAGAACAGAGCAGTTGATGAAATAGAATCCATTTCCGGTTATACGGCTTCGTCTATTTCTCGCTCAAATGTTTTCAAAAACATTTTTGAGAGCAATGTTTAGCTGTAAAATGACATTGTGTGTGTGTGTGTGTGTGTGTGTGTGTGTGTGTGTGTGTGTGTGTGTGTGTATGTGTGTGTTTAGTATAGTCTGAAAACCCACCTTTTCAGACTCCATCATGGCCCGTAAGACTTGCCCTATAGCCCCTTAGATAGAACTTTATGTAGACTTAATAGCATTTTATACAGACTTATGTAGACAGCACTAGAATTGCATTTTATGTAGTCATAGCACTTCATAGTATATGTATAGTATAGTATAGTATAGTATGTATAGGTTATATGTATAGTTTTCATTATATAGATATTCCACTGTTAAGTTCTTAGCTTACGCATGTTTCATGATAACTACCTTTTCGTGTATGTGATGTATTGCCATGCTTTTTGTTCCTGCTTAATGTAAGTCGCACTGGAATAAGAGTGTCTGTTAAATGCAGGGCTTAAAGCAAATCTGCACCGATCTCATTAAATGACCCCTATGAAATCATCAGGACTGAAATCAGTCCCCAGGACTGAGAACTTTAAGCCCTGTAAATGCCTTAAATTGTTTACATGGCCGCCATGTTGGAAACAGCAGTAAATCAAGCGGGGCGCAGCAGGTGCATGCTCTGAGGGTTTGATTAGGTCTGTTATAGAGCGGAGCGGTCTGTTATCAAGAAATAACAGACCTCTGAATTAGGCGATTGACCAATCAGAATCCAGCTGAAGAGCAGAATTCCAAGCCATGTAATAATAATACATCATAATACAATAAATAAACAAGACAGGGTAACGGCGTAGCATCCATATTGGGCTTCATGCTATCCATCAGCTTGATACTGACTGCCATTCACTTCCATTATAAAATTAAAGTCGATTATATAAAACATAATGTTACTAAATCTATACATGGAGGTACTTTGTATGCCTACTGACAGCGCAAATGGAGCACCGAAGTCTGACGTCAGTATCGGTAGAGGGCGGAAATTCATAAATTTTTGCTAGAAACAGACTGTATCATATGTGTTATGATCCTACTGTGAACTGTATACCCTTATTTTGTAGTGATGTCTTAGTGTTTCCTGTTTTGCCTATAGTTGTTGCCTGTCTTGTCTCGCCTCATCCCCCGTTACACACCTGTCTCCATTCTGTCGTTAGCCTGCAGTTGCCTGATGACACTCACCTGTGTTTGCTTCACTATCAGCCTGTAGTCTATAAATACTGGACTCATTCTGCTCTCACACTTCCAGATCCAAGTTTGATGTTACTGTTCCTGCCTGTTTTGTCCTGCTGTTGCCTCCTCACCATGTAAGCTGTTAAGTGTTCTTTGTCTAATAAATACTGGACGTTACCTGCCTGCCTGCTTGTTCTGCATCTGGGTCCTCAACCTGACACACACGTCGTGACAATATGAGTGACTTGACTGTTGCAAACGATACAGAGACATCTCCCTGACAATGACGCAGAGACAGCTTGTTTATTTTTGGACCACAATGCTTATATGAAACGATTTTAAGATGACCACCATGTTATTCTCCGTAGAGAAATTACTTCCATGTGAACCAGGGGGATGAGCGAGTGACGTCAGGACTTCAGCGCTCTATAAGGAGAAATTCGGACACGGTGAGATTATCCCTGGACTGGTATAGATACAAACACACGGTCAGACAACACACACGTCGTAACGTCGTAAAAAAAAAGGTTTAGCATTTTAATTGTGTTGACAAAGTAAAGGAATATCCATGCATGCAGCAGTATACTGTACTGGGTTGTAAAATAAATATATAAAAGAAAAACCCCACTTCCCAGATCCTGGGAAGCAGTATAATGGGAACTGGCCCACATTCCTCAGCAAAAATGCTGCTTCACTCAGTCGTGACAAGCGATGCATGCATCATGGACATTAAAGTGTGCATGCGTGGATGGGTGTGTACACATACACACGGTCAAATCTAAATGTGGTGGTCTCTGTGTTACAAACAGTGTTGTTTTTGGCAGTCAAATTTCAATTTTAGTTTTAGTCATAGTCTCTTGAATAGTTTTCACTTAAGTTTTTGTCACATTTTAGTCACCTGGAATGTTTTAGTGTTGGTCTAGTACTGGTTTGGTTCTTTTTTCCCTGCCTAAAACAATTGAAAGAGTGTTTTCACTGAAGATCAATTTAGTCGACTAAATGTCATAAGATTTTAGTCGACTAAATCTAACGGTTGATTTAGTCGGACAAAATGTGTTTTGGCGGGCCTTGATGCCGTCGTAATGGCTGTTTTTTTTTCACGTTGCGCTGCGACGTGTTGTGAGCTTGTAGATCTGCTATTTTCAGCATGCAACCAAGTGTAAAATGACTCTCTTGTCCACTAGTCCCTTCCTAACATTTTATTGTCAGTATATTTAGTCTTAGTTTTAGTCATCATGTAGTTTCCATTTCGTTTTCGTCAGTGGAAAAAGGTAGTCGACGAAAAGATTTCGTCTTAGTTTTAGTCGACGAAAACAACACTGGTTACAAATGTATAGTATAACCAAACATTTAGGATTTTACCGTGTATATATCTGTGTTTGTTTGCGTGAGTGCCTATACATGTAGGAACATACAACATATTTTCAGATGGGGGTCGGCGGCCAATTACACATATTTGGGGGTCCTCGACATGAAAATGTTTGAGAGCCACTGACATGAGGTTTTAAAGAAAACTGTCAGAATTTAGAAGACATTTTGCAGAATCGTCCTCAGGTCTAAATGTGTTAATGAGGACACAGAGACACCAACCTTCCGGACAGATAATGCTGCCTTCTTCAGGGTGATTTAAAATGCTAGGTAGTTAGTTAGTTAGTCATTTGACCATTAAGCGCCAAAGCAGAACAGAGGCGCTACAGAACATCTAACGTATACGAATCCAGCGCCACACGATGCCAGCATGACATAAAAATCACACCTGTGTGAACTGAGTGGTGCAACTCCATGTGGGGGTCCCCGGCGGGTCCCCGGAACTTCCAGACCCACAGCAACGCGCCCAGGTTGCCGGCCCGGTTCCAGTGAGCCGCCCCGCGTCCGAAACGGTCAAGAAAAAGTTACTGTGTGGGGGAATTAGCATTTAGCAGACACCTCTCTCTCTCTCTCTGTAATTAGCAGGCAACAGTGCAACACTATCTCTCTCGCTCTGTTTCTAGCACAACAGCACCACTTTTGCCCCTACTGGTACTCTAAACATAGGGACATAGGTTGTGACATCTTGGAGTGGTTGCACCACTCAAAAACGGAATTAAACCTGACTTATATCTGTATTATATTATGTCTTTAGCCAAAGGATTCTATGACATCCCTTAGCGGTTTATCAATTATTACGTAAAGGAAACAATATGGCCTATATTCTGAGGATACAAATCTGTATGTGCGTGTGTGTGTGTGCATATAAGAGTAAGAGAGAGTGTGCAGGAAAGAGAGAAAGCACAGTTGTTGTGGGTCAAATCCTGTGTGTTAAGTTACATACAGTGTACGTGTATGTGCTGGCCTTGCATTAATGCATCTATGCGTAGCCTGCATGCCCCTGTAGTCAATGGTGGGGTGTGTGTGTGTGTGTGTGTGTGTGTGTGTGTGTGTGTGTGTGTGTGTGTGTGTGTGTGTGTGTGTGTGTGTGTGTGTGTGTGTGTGTGTGTGTGTGTGTGTGTGTGTGTGTGTGTGTGTGTGTGTGTGTGTGTGTGTGCGCACACTTGCGGCTACAGTAGTGCTCCCCGCATCCGAGCACTAGATTGGCTGATTAAATGTCCTGTGTGCAGGGGAGGCACGCTAACATAATCAGCGTATATACTGTATTTATGCGGTCAATGCAGTATACATGCCCTCCTTATGGGAATCAAGTCATGAAATCCAATTTTCCAGTTAATCCATCCATGGAGACGGCACAGTAAAACCACCACGGCTGCATTACACTGCAGACATATGATCCCCCCCCCCCCCCTAAAGCACACACGTACCTGGATCTCCATCTGCTACTTGCTTACACATAAACCCTGCTTAGCTCCACTCCAGCTGTTGTTACCAACAGAGCTGGTTAGTCCCCGGGTTCCCCACTTATCTCAGTGTTTTGTACTACTGTATACAGTTGTATGTATAAGTACAGAACAAAGGATGTTTGTTTTTGCCATCTTTGTTGAAGAGTCTGAGTAACTATGTTTATTACTTTATTTTATGCTAGTTGGCTAAGACTAGATAGTTTAAGTAGCCTAGGCAGGCCTATAAAGTTTAATGGATTGTTCAAAGACTGAGCTTAAATCAGAATTTGCTACTAAAAGTAACACTAAGACTAAGTTGATAAAATACTTTTAGTCTTACTAGAACTACTAAAATTAGGTTAGGTTAGGTTTCTGGTTTAGGTTTAGGTTTATTCTAAGTGGGGAACAAAGAACCTTTTTTGCATGTTGGGGAACATACTGTAGAACCTGGGGAATAGGTACGCGTGATCAATGCCAGGCGTGATCAATGCCATTTGGCTATTCTGAGCATTGATCACGCCTCCAGGTCTCCAGTTTACTCAAGTTAGGGAATAAGACCTGGTACTTAAGACACGCAAAATACAGCCCATAGAGTCAAGATTATGGTTGCCTGGTGGTGGCGACGACTGGCGAGTAGCCTATATCGCTTCCATCCTCAATGTATGCTTAATACATGTGTGTGATAATAGAACCGTCGTGGGCACTGGCAGGGAAATTAAAACGTTTTCCTGGCGTTATCATGAATGTGATTAGCCAGACTGTTGCCAAATGGGAAATCACAGAGTGGAAAGAGCCCCGCCAGCACTTGTTAAAAGACCCTGTGACATCCAAGAAAGGGGGTAATTTGGTCTGATTAGCTAATATTTTGATGATGTCAATGCAAATCGAAACCAATTGAGTACTTTTTCCACTACTGCACATTATGGTATACAGACTGTTTTCACTGACACCACGTGATGTCCAGCGTATCTTATCATAATGATATTTTCAGGGAGTGCCATATAAGGCCCATTGAGCCATAAGGCCTTTCACCCATTTTGACCTGAGGACCATTCTAAATCCTGAAGGTTTTCTGAAAAGCCCCATGTTTCTATGTCAGTGGTGCTCATACATTTTCATGTCAAGGACCCCCAGAATGATCTGTATTGGGGTGCCGACCCCCCCAGAAGCAAAGATTTGAGTTAAAATCGTTCGCTCGGAAAGTATATTCAAAGATTTGCGTCACATTTTCACCATTTTTTGAAAATAGCAGACCTACAAGCTCGTATGAGCTTGTAGATCTGCTATTTTTCAATAGCTAAAGCATGAATAACATAATGCTTAAAACACCAAAAGGGGTTCCCGTCCTGATTGGGATAAAAATGTAACTGGATTTCACTCCTCTGCTAAATGTGTCCTTATATTGTCACATGACAGCTCCCCAAATTTCTGATACTTTGCATACCGGGTATGTCAGGAATATTCCTAATAGTATTAGCAATGTCAAATACATGGCAGGTGCATGGTAACACATACCGTACTGTAGCAATAAAAACTAAAAAACTGAGGCAGTTAAAATAACAGCAGAGAATCACAGCCTCTCGCGTGTCGTAAAAAAAGCAGCAATAAAATGAGGCCAGAAATGCCCACGATGGACATCGCTTTCTGTTTCCAGCCGTCAATGTACATTAAAATGTACATAAAACACAAGAAGTGGTCGGTCGGATTATCTCTGTGTATTTACTGCAAAACGCTGAAGCCTTAATGTACTTCATCGCAACAACAACAAGAACGCGCGTTGCTTTGAGGTTTGATGATGCGCTGCATCGTTCCTGAATCCTCATGGCCCAGGGGGGAAGACCATGGATCTCTCTCCTCCGCGCAGATGAGATCAATGATACACCGCTTTCCCAGGAGGGGCTATGTGGGGGGGGGGCTCGCCAGGGGGGCTACGCCACTGTTTGCATAGTAATCTACGCAGTAAAACGCTCACAAAGATCCCATGCTGTGTGTGTGTGTGTGGGGGGCAGAGCTATACAGAGGCGTCCGTCATCAAAATTCAAACGCGGCAATCTTTATGGTAATACTCAGAGGAAGCTAGTTTGGGAAACGTCAATATTTACACAACAATAGGACGGTCTATATACCGTATGGCTCCTTTCAAACACTAGGCTCTGTGTGTATTGTGATGCGGAATATTCAGGATCGCTTTGAATTTTAATGACAGTATTTTTAATGACAAACCAAACGGCTACTGTACAGGCAAGGCATTGGTCAAGTCAATCTGCATGAAGATGAACTCATCTACAGTAAAGCAACATATAAGGAACAACAACAACACAATAACGATGCATGACATGAACTCATCAATGTATATTTTTTACAAAGGTGGTGGCAACCTGTCAATCACCCAGAGCACTAGTTGCGATCAGAGTAATATAGTAAGAGAGTGACGACACTGTAGCGTTGACTCCCATTGTAACAATGCAATGCGGATGTGCTCATTCTATCTCAATGGGATAGTTCCAATGTTTTGGAACTATAGCCCATAGCACCACCCCGCTTTCTTACTAGATTACTCTGGCCGCGATGTGGTGGCGACCTATTCGTGATTGGCTAGCCAGCCTGTCACTCAAGGTGCCTTATTTGCACCACTGAGACAAAAAACAGTCCATAGTCTACGCCAATAAAAAGGCAGCTGATTGCCCCAAAAGTCAATTTTAGACCTCACGATCCCGCCTCGTGTAACGGGAGGGAATGTGTTCAAATCTTTGTGATTTGTCAATAATTTGAGGGCCCCCTTGCAATACCCTTGCATCCCACCAGTGGGCCCCAGCCAGCCCACAGGTTGAGAACCAGTGCATTATACTCACAAGAGACCAAAACAGAAAACACAGTACAGTAAAATACAATAAATAAATAAAGGGTGAACCACAAAATGCAGCTTTTAATGTTAACCCTGGACTGACATAAAATATAACAGTCTGTTTGGGAAGTGATAATATTCGTTTAGCTGAAAACCCACAACGAGGCAATTTCTTTGTTAAGACTCGATCGAGGTTGCAATTGCAAGGACATGATGAACATGGCAAAAAGGATTATTGAGCCAGTGTGTTGGAATTGTATTTTGTTCAGTGAACAAAAGGCTGAAATGCGTTTGACAAGAGAGCTCATACAGGCTCCATACTTTCTCTGGAGATAGGGGAAGACTTTAAGCATTTAGCACAGTTTCCCTGCTGGGGGGGACCCCCACAGGCAGGCACCATTAACAGCAATTGAGTGGGTGGGAGGGAGAGAGACATAGACAGAGAAAGGGAGGGAGGACAAGGCCCATAGTTTAATCCCCACTCTGCCAAGGCATTAGTCCCCAAAGGCAAGGAGTGTGCAATGATGAAAACTATAAAGGAACATAACAGGGGCTGTGATTTCTGGAGCTCTCCATGTCGCTGATTGACTATAGCTAACCCCTGCTTCTGTACCTGAGCACGGCTGGGTGCCGGAGCATGCCAATTCAGCTGCTTTGAGGATAAAGGCTTCCAACTGCTGAAATGCATCCTGACCCGCACGCACACACGCACGCACGCCACGCACACACGCACGCCACGCGTGCACGTTGACAGTCAGGCAGGCAGTCTTCAAGCTTGGTACACTTTGAGGCTTTCACTCTCATTATCATTCTGTATCTGGCTTCTGCTCATATCACTCACACACGTGCACGCACGCACGCACGCACGCACGCACGCACGCACGCACGCACGCACGCACGCACACACACACACACACACACACACACACACACACACACACACACACACACACACACACAGTAATTTCCTTTGAGGAAAAGAATATCCTCCTTTGTGTGTAAAATGCCACTGCCTTCACTTTATACTGTATGGACGGCAAAACAGCGAACAATAGCACATTCAGTGTGACAGGTTGCATTTCACCACTAAAAACGCTGCCCTGCTCGATCTCTTGGGCAAGAAAATCCACTCTTGTCAGACTGCACACTGCGTGGTGGACAGGGTAGACGGATGGCCAATTGTTTTATGGATAGCGGGGCTTGAGGGGGTGTGGAACTAGTGCTGCCTGCACTAGCCTGGGCAGGCATGCTGTTGTCCTGAGGCTAACTGCTGGTCGTGGCCACGCCATAGCGGTATGGCCAGAGTGCACTCTGCTCCCCCCCCCCCCCCGCTGTGCCAAGCCAACAGTTATTACCCTCCAATACTATACCAATCAGCCAACCATAGCCGGAGTGGAGGGGAGTGGGCAGGAGGAGACAGAGAGAGAGAGACCCCAGGCTTCATTATCAGAGAGAGAGAGAGAGAGAAGTCGGGAGTAAAACCCCAGGCTTTAGTATCAGAGAGCAGTGTTGTTTTTGGCAGCACATTTAGATTTGAGTTGACATGAGGCATGCGGGGATGATGATGAGCTGAAAGGACGAATTTAAGGAGGGACAGATGTGACAGAGAGAGAGAGAGAGGGGTGGGGAGACATTAAGAGAGACACAGAGGGAGGTGTGGACTGTGGACAGTAAATCCTGTGTTCATTTATCCATAACTCAGACTAACTCAGACTATATGCATGCAAGGAAGCGTGCGTGTACAGGTGCCAATAAACGAGTGCTGTTTTAGTCGACTAAAACTAAGACGAAAAAATTTCGCCAACTTTTTTCACTGACGAAAACTAAATGGAAACTAAGCTATGTTGACTAACACTGAGACTAAATGTACTGACAATTTCGTCAACAGATAAAAACTAGACTCTGTTGTTAGGAAGGGACTAGTGGACAAGAGATCCAGTATAAGTCAGCTTGTACCTTGTAGATCTGCTATTTTCAGCAAGTGAAAAAAAACGTCGGCATCAAGGCCCGCCCATATACATTTTAGTCGACTAAATCAACTGTAGATTTAGTGGACTAAAATCTTATGACATCTAGTAGACTAAAACATTCCAGGTGACTAAAAATTTGACTAAAACTAAATGAAAACCATTCAAGAGACTATGACTAAAACTAAAATCAAAATTTGCTGCCAAAAACAACACTGCAATAAACAGCTGCTTAGAGACTATAACATCGTAATGAGAATAGAGCAAATAGCAGAGATGGAGTGTTTGACCCTGTTACGATATCTACTGTATACTGTATGTCCTTCACATCACTGCTCAGGCTACAACAAGGCCAATCCCATGTGTGTAAGTGCACATGCACAGTTGCACACATTCACTTCCATGTGCATGTACATAGCTGTGTCTGCATTTCTGCAACTCTAATTCCACATAGCTGTGTACATGTTTCTGTGTGTGTGCGTGCGTGCGTGCATGCGTGCGTGCGTGCGTGCATGCACTATTTGAGGAGAGTAATCCCAACCGGCCAACCAGGCATGTCAAGATTGACAAAGCGTGGATGCTAAGCGCTGGCATTAGCATTTTATCAAGTGGAGTGACCTTCCTGACTGTTCTCTGGTCAGCCAGCCCCTCTGAATAACATTTCTTCTCCAAACCAAGCAACATTTCTTCTCCAATTGACCACCAAGCTTGTAGTTCAGCTATTTATGCCCAATGTTGCCCAGAACAGGGATGTGCTTAACCCATTTAGGCCTGACGTCGAAATAAAAACAAAATGTCTTCTAAATCCTGAAATACTGTGTTTCTAATTGGTTCTCAATATTTCATGTCAAGGAGCCCAAAAATTATATGTAACTGGCCATAAATATATGGACAATTTCGTCAACAGATAAAAACTAGACTAAAATGTTAGGAAGGGACTATAGTGGACAAGAGATCCAGTATAAGTCACTAAGACATTCCAGGTGACTAAATGTGACTAAAACTAAATGAAAACTATGCAAGAGACTTGCTGCCAAATACAACACTGGAACCGAACCGACCAACTTGACCGACCAACTTCAAACTTGGCATGTGTAGGTCAGCGAGGACCCGAGGGAGTGTGCATGGTGCCCAACTTTTAGATTTTTGATATAGGGTGTTAAAAAATACATGAAAGAAATGTACAGTTTCACACGCATAGTTTAATGTGAACGAGACCTGGAGTTCAGAGCGGAGGAGGGCGACATGTGTCTGTTAATGAACTGAGACATATTTGACGTACTGTAACATTATAGCCGGGATTTTGGGGAGAGACTGAGCCATTCCTTCTCATTGTGCTGGTGCACTGCACGATCATTGTTGAATAATGTAAATCATATTTAACAGGTTATTTCAATTGCCAACCATCAACTTATTGACTATGTGAAAGTGGTCCTTGGTGCAAAAACACAACATATAAATAACGAATCAAAGCAATAGATTCTCAGTCTCTTTGGCCTCGGCAGGCCCTTGAATCAATCCATATTTTGACACATGACAACGCAGTGATTCAGCACCATGGACAGTGACACATAATACTCTTTGTTTTTCTACCTTGGCCCTATAAATTATACTGTGTTATGCGCCAGTGTCGCACAACAAGTAACTGATGCTCAAACTCACAATGCAATGCTTCGTGAGCGACGTGCAGATCAGCTATTTGCATTGTGTGACTGCATTTTGTTGTAAATTGGACATGAAAACACCAGTCCCAGCTGCATTCACACTAGGCACATGAAAGCAGGATGATCAGAAATCACAGACTGCGTGCGTGCGTGCGTGCGTGCGTGCTAGCGTGCCTGCCTGCGTGCGTGCGTGCGTGCGTGCGTGCCCATCTTCCCAATGAGACAATCAACAAAGGGCATCAGACGGGTGGATGACAGGCATCTGCGGTGAAGACCTTGGCGTGGAGTCTCTACCGCAATCATGGACAGCCTCTAATTAGTACCTATGGGGTAATTAAAAACAAGGCAGCTGGGGCCAGAACGAACACACCACCACTAATGAGGGACTTCACGGAAACAGTGTGCCATGTAGTGAAACAGTTAATTAACGCGTGTCCTCTTACGCCGCAGCATGCTCGCACACGCACACCGGCACACATGTAGAGCGTGGTAGTCCCGCCCCCTGCATGCGAGGGCACCGGAAGAGAATGTCCCATTCGTTTTTTCCATGGACGTTTCAAAACGTTATTTAAGGCCTCGGACAAAGCCAATTAACAGCCGAGTTGACAAATCATGACAATAATCTCATTTATTTGGGCCGAACAAATAATTAGAAAGAAGAAAACTCGGCTGTTGGCTTTGTCCGAGGCTTATAGGTCTTTAACCCATTTAGACCTATAAGGACGATTCTACAAATGTCTTCTAAATCCTGACAGTTTTCTGAAAAACCTCATGTTTCTACATCAGTGGTTCTCAATATTTCATGTAATGTAATGTAATATGCCGCCGACCCCCATCTGAAAATATGTTGTTCCAGGGACCTCCCCAGAAGCAAAGATTTGACTTAAAAACGTTCGCTCTGAAAGATTAGCCTATATATTCAAAGACTCTAGGCACATTTTAACGATTTTTCTAAAATAGCAGATCTACAAGCTCGTAGCTCGTATGAGCTTTGTAGATCTGCTATTTCTCAATAGCTAAAGTATAACATAATGCTTTAAAACACTGAAAGGGTGTTAGCTAAAGTATAACATAATGCTTTAAAACACTGAAAGGGTGTTAGCTAAAGTATAACATAATGCTTTAAAACACCCCGTCCAATATGGGTTAACGGCTATTAGGCCGAATTGATTTGGCCATCTGTTAGTATATAAATATTGTAGTGGTCTCAGAAAGGGAGGACGACAAGACACTGTTGTGTCTCCCGACACAAAGATGGGGCAGATATACAAAGCTTCTGCACACCACCACCCCCCAGATGAACCCGTAAAGATGGGGCAGATATACAAAGCTTCTGCACACCACCACCCCCCAGATGAACCCGTAAAGATGGGGCAGATATACAAAGCTTCTGCACACCACCACCCCCCAGATGAACCCTTAAGATGGGGCAGATATACAAAGCTTCTGCACACCACCACCCCCCAGATGAACCCGTACATATACAAAGCTTCTGCACACCACCACCCCCCAGATGAACCCAAAGATGGGGCAGATATACAAAGCTTCTGCACACCACCACCCCCCAGATGAACCCAAAGATGGGGCAGATATACAAAGCTTCTGCACACCACCACCCCCCAGATGAACCCGTACAAGTCTCGGGAAATGTTGGGTGTATTCGGTTCGGTTTGTTTTAGTCGACAAAAAAACTAAGACGAAAAATGTTCGTCGACTACCTTTTTTCACTGACGAAAACTAAATGGAAACTAAGCTATGTACTGACAATTTCGTCAACAGATAAAAACTAGACTCAAATGTTAGGAAGGGACTAGTGGACAAGAGATCCAGTATAAGTCATTTTACACTTGTTTGCATGCTGAAAATAGCAGATCTACAAGCTCACAACGCGTCGCAGTGCGACGCGTTGTGAGCTTGTAGATCTGCTATTTTTAGCAAGTGGAAAGAAAACGTCATTACGACGGCATCAAGGCCTGCCCAAATACATTTTAGTCGACTAAATCAACTGTAGATTTAGTGGACTAAAATCTTATGACATCTAGTCAACTAAAACATTCCAGGTGACTAAAACTAAATGAAAACCATTCAAGAGTCTCGGGAAATGTTGGGTGTATTCGGTTCGGGGGATATAGGCATAAATAACACCTCTAGTGAAAGGAAATACTTTAGATAATGCAATGTATATTATGTTTATATGTCGTGGATGTTCTTAAACGGTTCTTCACAGCATCACTTGGAACAGAGAGTCCACGGAAAATATGAAAAACGTGACATCCTGACTCACACTGCACTTTTATGTAACATTTAAATGACTTGTATATTAAAAGGACCATGTGTGGTCTGGTATATATAAAAGCCCATTGACCACAACAACTCCATACAAGTCATCAAACAATTTGACAGTGCAAACATGTAGCTAGGTGTAATGTTAGAGACCACAGAAGACATGTAAATATGAAATAAATGCTTAAACATGTAGCTATAGGTGTAATGTTAGAGTCCACAGAAGTTATATAAATATGAAATAAATGCTTAAACATGTAGATATAGGTGTAATGTTAGAGTCCACAGAAGACATGTACATATGAAATAAATGCTTAAACATGTAGCTATAGGTGTAATGTTAGAGTCCACAGAAGACATGTAAATATGAAATAAATGCGTAAACATGTAGCTAGATTAGTGGTGTACTCTCTGTAAGCAATGCAATTTTTACTATACCGCCAAATAAACACAATGAAATATAATGTTATAATCCCTTAAATGACCACACTGATGACTATTACTTGCAGGTTGGTAAATAATTGGAAGTCAATGGACTGGAAAACCCCCTGTACTCAGCCAATACGGTTAATGGAATGCAATTACACTCGGCCTGGTCAAGGCCAGTCTTGCTCAAAATAAAAACCAGTATACATGATACAATGCCCGCGCCGTCGCAACTATAAGGGAGCCTGGGGCCCCCTCATACCTGCCTCGCATATCTGCTGGCGTAGCCTGACTGGTGATCGACCGTGTCTCATTAAGTCTAGTGCTATTGACTCCACTCTGGCCCGGCTGTGTATATGTGTGGCTCCTCCGTATAGCTCGCTGCATTGAAGCAGTTTAACCCATTCTGAACGGGAAGTTCGGGAACCCCTTTTGGTTGTTTAAACTAAAGCATTATGTAATACTTTAGCTATTGAAAAATCGCAGCTCTACAAGCTTGTAGCGCAGCACTCAAGCTTGTAGATCTGCTTTTTTTTCCTGCAAATCTTTGACAATATATTCTTTCAGTGCGAACGTTTTTACTCAAATCTTTGGCTTCTGGGGGGTCCCTGGAACAACATATTTTCAAATGGGTTTTGGCGGCCAATTACATATAATTTCTGGGGTCCTTGACATGAAATATTTTGAGCACCCACTGTCTGAAACACAGGTTTTTCTGAAAACAGTCATGATTTCGAAGACATTTTGTAGAATCGAAACGTAGGTCTAAATGGGTTAAGAGCCCACAGGACCAAATAGATGACCTTATAAGTCTCAGTATACCTCGCTGATTATCTCCCTGCTGAGCTCTAAAGAGGAATGAGAAAGCAGTGATTTAACAATCTGCCCAGGAACAACTTTCCAAGAGGTATCTCAACACCTTTTTCACGGCAGCCATATTGGCATTGAAATTGTATAGGGTATTAAAGCCAGTTATATTAATTATCTCTTTAACCCATTTAGACCTGAGGACGATTCTACAAATGCCTTCTAAATCCTGACAGTTTTCTGAAAAAGCTATGTTTCTATGTCAGTCGTTCTCAAACTTTTTCATGTCAAGGACCCCCCCCCCCCCTCCTCCCCAGAAGCAAAGATTTGAGTTAAAAAAAACGTTCGCGGCCCAGGCCGTGGCGTAACGGTCTGGGCACCTGACTGGTAATCCAGTCGCAGTGTGCCGCGGGTTCGACTCCCGAGCCCGACACGGCCTTTACTGCATGTCATCCCCCCATCTCTCTCCCGTTTCCTGTCAGCCTACTGTCTGTCCCTTCAAAAATCAATAAAAGGCGTAAGCCGCAAAAAAAATAAAACATTCGCTCTGAAAGAATATATATTCAAAGATTTGCGCACACATTTTCACAATTAAAAAAAAATAGCTGATCTACAAGCTCGTAGCGCGGCACTCGATGGTAGCAAAGTATAACATAATGCTTAAAACACCAAGAGGGGTTCCCGTCCAGAATGGGTTAATATATGTCATATGGCATCCGTGTATAAAGCTTCTATTGTTATTCATAATGCAACATGATCAATTGGGAAGTGATAAAATGCGAGCCAGACTAATTTCTTTAATTCATGTGCTGATTGATTTGAACGACCCTCATGTTGCACCTTTTTAATAATCAGTATCCTGAGTCTTGATGATGCTCAGAACTCCTAAAAATGTGGGATTGCATGTAATGCTTGGCCATGCCCATGAAATGCTCAAAGATATTTTGGGATCCACAGTATTTGGATTCTGCAGTACTAGTGTGTATATACCGATATGTTATTTCAAAACAATGACAAGGAGAAGGAACGGCCTTGGTGAAATTCCTTTAGCCTGCATGCATGCAGGGCCCTGGAGTCTGGAGAGCAGTGTTGTTTTTGGCAGCAAATTTAGATTTTAGGTTTAGTCAGAGTCTTTGGAATGGAACTTCATTTAGTTTTAGTCACATTTTAGTCATCTGAAATGTTTTAGTCTAGTTTTAGTCGACTAAATGTCATAAGATTTTAGTCGTCTAAATCTACAGTTGATTTAGTCTGCTAAAATGTATTTTGGCGGACCTTGACGACGGTGTCGACGGTAGCCGATCTACAAGCTCTTGTAGACCTGCTATTTTCAGCATGCAAGCAAGTGTAAAATGACTTGTGTCTTTTACTTATACTGGATCTCTTGTCCACTAGTCCCTTCCTAACATTTTAGTCTAGTTTTTATTTGTTGACGAAATTGTCAATATATTTAGTCTTATACTTTTAGTCATCGTAGCTTAGTTTTGTATTAGTCGACGAAAATCAACACTTGCCAGAGAGACGAGGTAAGTCAAATGTTTTCAGACAGAAAGGGGTTTGATATGGCTGGGCAATTAACCCAAAATATAATAACCAACTCAATCTTCCTCTTATAGGTTAGTCATTATCGAGAACTTAGCATGATTTATTTTTCCTGTTTTTCTTCAACGAAATGACACGAAAGAAATTTGAATAGATTTTTTTTATAATCGTCTAAATCGATTAGTCTGATTATCCACTTAATCCTATTCATTCTGTAACAGTTACTATGCATCCCATGTCTATGATGCGTTATACTGTAAACATACTAAGTTATAATGCATTATAATCTGCTTATAACACTGTATAAATATAATACACAGATATGCATGATGCATGGGCAATAGGCATATGCCATTGCTTTGAAGTATTGCCCAGCCTGCAGTTGAAATACAATTGATATTTACTGTTGCTCTGTTAGTTTTTAGGCTATAGCACAAAATGACTGGCTAAGTATACAAAACAATGAAAACATGCATTGTAAAATGCATCAACATGCTTCTTATGTCTGTCCTTCCTGTAGGCTAAATGCAAACATATAGGGAGTCCACCCTAGCTATAGTCAATGGTTTTCCAATCATGTGACCATCATCTTCAAACAGCTCTATTTCATCCTCAAACCACTCCAAATGAATCAATATTTTTCATCAATTATTCATGTGCCAGCAGGACTGCATGGTATAGAGGGACGTTGAAGAAAGTGCATCACATTTTCCATTTCATTTCTGCAGAAATGATGTTTCAAAACGACATAATTCAGCCTGTATACCCAGTAATAGCCAATTACCCGATAGTAGGCTATGCCAGTATACCGGCAAGCATCATCCATTGATTCACCACAGCTCACCAGACTAACGTAATAGCCGCTAACAGCTCGGCTGAACCTGCCCGTCTGTAGGGGTAGGGTGGCCACCTGCCTCTCGTCCTCCACTCACAGTTAACAGTTTTTGTATTGAGTTGTGCTTGAAATGTACTTGTAGTTAATAAATACTTCAATCAATTAATCAATCAATCAATCAATGCAATTCTGGCGTCAGTGTAACAGAGCCAGTAGGCTGCCACCATGCAGTCACGATTTTAAGTTAGTATTTACGGGGCATGGATGGATTTTTTTAGGCACATGGCGGCCAAGAAAGAAGTCGCATCGCTCCAGGCTCCAGCATGAGGATGAACGAATACAACAGGGCAACAATAATAAACAAGAAAGTCCACACAGACATTCCCAATTTATAATTCTCAAGAAAACCAGCCGCCTGCAGCAATAACGAACATCGTGACACACGTTTAAAAGGTAGGCTACAAAGATGCAAATATAAAATGCTGTCAATTAACTTACTTTATACTTTTCACCGTGTGGTTTTCTTCACGAACGCATCAGATATAGAAGTCCCGGACTCGACTCGTAGAGACGCGGACTATCCTGGTTGTTGCATGCTGAACGAGTGGTCAGCAGTGGTCACTCTATAGTCTCGACTCAATCTAGCACGGGTATGAATGAGGAGATCATCAGCGCTACTGTTTGCATCATGTGCGGCTGTGTGTGTTACTGTCTGCCACACACACTGAGCTTGCTGTCTGTCTCACGCTGCTGCATTCTTTGTATATCATTCTATTCTGCTGGTGGTGGACGGTTCCTCCCGGACCCGTTCTCTTCTCAGAGTGTCTCCTTGGGAAGTGGGAGCTGTCTGTCTGGCGGAACAAGTGCCTTCTGCTGATTGGCTCAAATGAATAAAGCTACCCCCCCATCCCCTCCCAGCCACCTTGCATGCCCTGCCCCATCAACACTCAAAAGGCAAATTTATGCGAGAGTCAGTCATTGGACATTTTTAGCCCAATTGAATTTGAATTTATAGCTATATTCTCGTTTTAAATCCCAGATTTTGTACAATAATATATATTAAAGACAGATTTGTCATTATGATGGGACAGCTTCAGGGCCACTGCCGGAAAGAGGTCCATTCTTTCTGAATAATGGACATCTTCAAGTTCATCCTATAACCGTTTTTGCTTAGAAAACTGCAAGAGGAATCCCTTGAGAATAACCCCTAATATTTGGAAGATGAAGACTATAACATCCATCTTCAACCGCTTATCCGTAGTCTGGTCGCGGGGGCAACATTACAGCAGCTCCACCAGAGAGCTCCAGACTTCCCTCTCCATGAGAGTGCAACATTAGTAACTTCCTCCTGGGGGGGATCCCGAGGCGTTCCAAGGCCAGTTTGGGACGGGTCGATGTGATTCCTCCAACTTCTATTCCAATAACAATGAATATAAGAACAACGAAATGCATGTGAAAGAGTTGCAATTAGTACCTGGGTCCTGGGCGAATTTAATTTGAACTGCAGCCATAACATGCATTCAGTAAGTTCAGTCTTGATGCCAATATGTTCAGAAGAAAACAGCAAATAATTAAAGTGCAAGGCAAGTTTTAAAATTTAAATTTGGTTATATAGCACTTTACCAACAAGTAAGACGCGCAAACGCGGGAAGCGAACGCAGCTCGTGTGTGTGTGTGTGTGTGTGTGTGTGTGTGTGTGTGTGTGCGCTACAGCTGCGCCCTGTGTGTGTGTGTGTGTGTGTGTGTGTGTGTGTGTGCTACAGCTGCGCCCTCTGGTGGCGGGCGGGTGGTGTAACAGCGGGACAGACACACAGACACACACACAGACACACAGACATTCAGCCCTTGCTGTCATAGTAAGTGGCTCACTGCGTTCGCAATCATGAGTTTGTCAATGTTTATTTTCCCTTCATTTTTCCTATCCCTGTTAGTTGTGTTCACATTCTGTTGTTACACAGTATTTACACCAGATTTATGTTTTGTTGACCTCTTTTAACTTGTTTATTTGGAATTTTACCAAAATAAACAAAAACCGGTTACACTTCAAGTTCGAAAACCTTTGTTGCCTTTGTATTGTTGCATGCTTTGACCTCCCATTTGGCTGTACTTCCGCATACCCCTAGGGGTAGCTATGGGGTACATGTAACCACCCCATTTGAGAAACACAGCAATGTAAACTTAGTCCTAGCTTACATAAACAGGTAAATTAGTCGACCTCCGCACTGCCTTGAATGGGCTGATATTGAATTACATGGAAAGGGGGTGTCCTATCTCACCATTGTTATTGAAATGCAACATGGGTCGCCCTCTACGGTGTCAGTGCGGTCTGCAGTACTGTATGGTGAGGCCCCGTAGACTAGTTGCTTGGAAACGGTAAACTTTACCACATTTCAAGGGTAACCCCCATGGCAACTGATATCACCGAAAGGATAGCTGCTGTTTACCCCTAACCATGGAAACACAGCACCCCTGCCATGTTCCATTCTCATGTCATATAGACATTAGACACAGCGACACTGGTCTCTCGTGATGCATCCCTCTTTCCACAAAGAGCGCCGCCTCTATTGAAAGGGAATTCCAATGCCTCACGCATGCAGAAAATGTATAAAGTATAGTGGAGAATGTAATGATGGGACTCAGTCTATTGATGCCTGTGCATTGCCAAATATGCCCATTTCTCCCTGTCTCTAAGCTATAAGACCAAGGGCTCCATTTTCGTCGCTGCTATAAACCCCTTATCCCTAAACTTCTTTACCTTTTTTTTGTTGAACTATTCAAAAATGTTTTTCAAAATAGTAAAAAAAAAGAAAAGCCAGAGACGTTTAAGGATAAGACGTTTAGCGGTGACGAAAATGGAGTATTCAGAAACATCTAGAAACCAATGAAGTTTATTCAGATTCTTAGAAGCTACTATAGTGAACTGGGTATTTTGTGCAGTGTACCGCTCATCTTCCTTTAAGCTCTTACCACATTCTATTTCATCATGACTGAATCCTTAAGTCTCTAAAGATGATTATTACCTCTTTACTTTATAAATGTCAAGAGCAGACCTATGTACAATACATCACTTGACTTACATGCCTTAATAATAATAATAATAATAATAATAGTAATAGTAATAATGATAATAATATCTGGGACTACTCAAAGACACTTTACATGTGTGGGGGCCAGGGGAGGGAATATAAAAAAGGGCAACTTCAATAGAAACAAGCAAAATAAGAATTAAAACCAATAAAACATGTGACAAGTTCAAACACACACACACACACACACACCCACACACACAGACACGTGCGCGCGCGCGCGCACACACACACGCGCGTGACAACCTGTTGTGGGAACTGTATTATTATGTTCTTGCCTTGCAAAATCTTGACAATCTGGTTGCTGATCCTTCAGTGTTTGAATGCCGCGCAGCATACGGATCCGGATTCATTAGCTGTTTAAGCAAAGGGAAAAGGGATTATTTTCACTGCCACGAGGCTCAAGGAGCTCAGAACCTCCTCCACATTGTGATCGCATCCAGCCCACTGTCACTAATATACATCACCTCTTGACCTCTGCTCAGAACTATACGTTCAACTCAGTTCACGGAGTTCACGCTTGACAATTAAAACTGTAAATTCTTGAAGTCATATAGATTGCGAGGTCACAATGTTGGAACACTGATACATGCGGTACAGTACCGTATGCTTTGCAGAACAGATTGCAGAGGTCTAGTCCCATAGACTAACATGTATGGGTCTAGTCCCATAGACTATAACAGCAGAGGTCTAGTCCCATATACTATAACAGCAGAGGTCTAGCCCCATAGACTAACATGTATGGGTCTAGTCCCATAGACTATAACAGCAGAGGTCTAGCCCCATAGACTAACATGTATAGGTCTAGTCCCATAGACTATAACAGCAGAGGTCTAGTCCCATAGACTAACATGCATAGGTCTAGTCCCAGGCATAGACTATAACAGCAGGGGTCTAGTCCCATAGACTATAACAGCAGGGGTCTAGTCCCATAGACTATAACAGCAGGGGTCTAGTCCCATAGACTATAACAGCAGGGGTCTAGTCCCATAGACTATAACAGCAGGGGTCTAGTCCCATAGACTATAACAGCAGAGGTATTGTCCCAAATACTATAACAGCAGAGGTCTAGTCCCATAGACCTCTGCATGTTAGTCTATGGGACTAGACCACAGCAGAGGTCTAGTCCCATAGACTAAAACAGCAGAGGTCTAGTCCCATAGACTAACAGCAGAGGTATAGTCCCATAGATTAAAACAGCAGAGGTCTAGTCTCATAGACTAACAGCAGAGGTCTAGTCCCATAGACTAACAGCAGAGGTCTAGTCCCATAGACTAACAGCAGAGGTCTAGTCCCATAGACTAACAGCAGAGGTCTAGTCCCATAGACTAACAGCAGAGGTCTAGTCCCATAGACTAACAGCAGAGGTCTAGTCCCATAGACTAACAGCAGAGGTCTAGTCCCATAGACTAACAGCAGAGGTCTAGTCCCATAGACTAACAGCAGAGGTCTAGTCCCATAGACTAACAGCAGAGGTCTAGTCCCATAGACTAACAGCAGAGGTATAGTCCCATAGATTAAAACAGCAGAGCTCTAGTCTCATAGACTAACAGCAGAGGTCTAGTCCCATAGACTAGAACAGCAGAGGTCTAGTCCCATAGACTAACAGCAGAGGTATAGTCCCATAGATTAAAACAGCAGAGCTCTAGTCTCATAGACTAACAGCAGAGGTCTAGTCCCATAGACTAAAACAGCAGAGGTCTAGTCCCATAGAGTAACATCCTTTAGTTTGTATTTATTTGATACACTGTCTGATCAGCTGATTGATGTAGATTGACTTGTTTCTGCCCCAAAAAAGTTACATTTCTTGGCATTGACATTGACATTGACATTTGTGGCACTGAATTGCCACAACCAAATGAAATTGCTTTTAGCCTTGCATTGCGTAGAGTCCCTTCAATTCAAATTTGGGGCTGATCAAAAACCAAATGATTATGTAAAACTGCCCCCTTCCATAAACTTTGGAAGCCAGTTACACTCAGTCAGTATGAAAACCCTACATAATACATGTTTATCACATGACCCCGCAGAGAACATGTGCAGCAATTTGTGTTATTTTGAGAATAAATCTAGTTAACAAAGAAATGTTATTTGTACAACCTACGGTCCAAGAGCTAAACATCAAGTGGGTTGATGTAGTGCCATTGAGGAATTGGAGGCCATACAAAAAGTGACGCACGCACGGACACACACACACACACACACACACACACACAGAGAGAGAGTGGAACATAACTTCAGGCTCTAAAGCCATTTAGGTCATTCCGTTCCGTTTTTGTAGGGCAGAAAAGAACAACTTGTGGACTTTCATCACTGAGTTTTGCAGTCGCCATCGCCATCACCGGTACCTTTCAGCATCTTCAGCTCCTTCATCAGTTCGTGCTCGAGGGTCAGTATCTCCTTGGGCTTCTTGTAAACGACGATTAACGTGTTGTTGGCGTGAGCGAAGCTGAGGGCGGAATGCTCCAGCGGCAGCCGACACCGGTCGAGGTCGGGGATGTCGAACTTCTTATAGTACTTCTTGTTTGAGGTCCTTATGACGCAGCGCCGTTCGGCGGGCTCCACCGAGACACTGAAGACCTCTTTCTGATAGGGAAGGTTCCGAATCCTCCACTGGAAACTTGTCTTTGTGTCTCTACGAGAGCACGTGGGATTGACGCGGTTCTCCTCGATCCCCTCGGATTCCAAAATGGCCACGGTCGCGGGAACGTGAGGCTCTCCGACCTCGATCTGCCACGGGCCCTGAGCTCCCAGGGAGGTTTTGTGCTTCCACTTCCTCAGGACGAGCTCGTTCGTTTGCAGATCGTACTCCTCCGCCATTTCCCTCCCGTCCGTGAAGTGATAGTGGACCTTCCTCAGCCCGTCCTTCACCAAAGATGTTTTCTTTGACGATTTAAGAAGTTCGGGCCAAGATTGTTTAGACATGTTGTTGTTGGTGTGACTCGACAATTCCCGAAAACGTGTTAATTTATATCCCCCCAAACTGATGTGTCACACATCTGCCACGTGCTGATTGGACCTTTTTGACGATGTCAGGGTTGCTATAGCAAACGTAGGCCGGCCTACTCGTCTTTATCTTCAGCAGGCCCGAAGGCATGGGGAGAAGTTCCCCCAGATGAACTGGACTGGACCTCCAGTTAAACCCATTCTGGACGAGAACCCCTTTTTGTGTTTTAAGCATTATGTTATACTTTAGCTATTGAAAAATAGCAGATCTACAAGCTCAAGCTTGTAGGTCTGCTATTTTTGAAAAATCGTGAAAATGCGGCACAAATCTTTGAATACCGTATGTATTCTTTCAGATTTATTTTACTCAAATAAATCTTTGCTTTTGAGGGGTTCCTGGAACAACATATTTTCAGATGGGCCAGTTGAACATCTGGCCAGTTGGCCAGGTGGCCAGTTACATATAATTTTTGGGGTCCTTGAAATGAAACATTGAGCACCACTGACATAGAAAACTGTCAGAATTTAGAAGACATTTTTTAAATTTCGACAGGATTCTCTTTTCGCTCCGTGACCCAATTCTGGATAAGTAGCTCGAAGATGAATGCTTGGTCTACTTCACAGAGAAGATTGTGTGCACATCTAATGCCTGTATTTAGGCCAGGTGTGCTAGACATCAAGGCGAGAATCAAGAAGAGGATAAAACATCTGCACTTGATCTCCACTCCTCAGAGGGGGTGAGAAACAGCTATTTTAATTGTCTCCACCAGGCCGAAGGCATGGGGAGAGAGTATGTTTGTCTCCACCAGGCCGAAGGCATGGGCATGGGCATGGGGAGAGAGTATGTTTGTCTCCACTAGGCCGAAGGCATGGGGAGAGAGTATGTTTTTCTCCACCAGGCCGAAGGCATGGGGAGAGAGTATGTTTGTCTCCACCAGGCCGAAGGCATGGGGAGAGAGTATGTTTGTCTCCACCAGGCCGAAGGCATGGGGAGAGAGTATGTTTTTCTCCACCAGGCCGAAGGCATGGGGAGAGAGTATGTTTGTCTCCACCAGGCCGAAGGCATGGGGAGAGAGTATGTTTGTCTCCACCAGGCCGAAGGCATGGGGAGAGAGTATGTTTGTCTCCACCAGGCCGAAGGCATGGGGAGAGAGTATGTTTGTCTCCACTAGGCCGAAGGCATGGGGAGAGAGTATGTTTGTCTCCACCAGGCCGAAGGCATGGGGAGAGAGTATGTTTGTCTCCACCAGGCCAAAGGCATGGGGAGAGATATGTTTTGCACTCCGTCCTTCTGTCCGTGTGTCCGTCCGTCTGTGAACAGCTAATCTCTGGCACCGTTAACCCGGTTGATGCCAAATTTTGCACACAAACTCCCTGGATGCCAACGATGAGCTTCTGACCCAAAATTTTCAGAACGGCATGTTATAGCGCCACCAGAAAAAACAAGTTTTTGGACAGTACACCTCCAGATTTTGTCCAAATCATCATTCAGATTTCTCAGGCTCCATCCTGATTGGCTAAGATTGGCTTCCAAAGTTCGCAGGAGTGCTCAGTTTCAAACAAAATGCTGCAAATCATGAACACATCATGTGATTTCAACTCAGCCTCATGGTGGTGCTATAACTGGCCGAAAAGTGTTTTTACCTCTAACTGCACGGAACTGTGGATAACATTGTATGCCAACTCCCTATAGAGGCCAAGGAAAAACCTTTGCATTGCATTTCACATAAGCTCTTTATAGCGCCACCAGGAGGCCGACATATGTAAAACACATTTTCTAATATTACTCCTTGCTCTTACTACATGCTCTCCATAGTCATGTGATCAAGACGAGTTTGTTTGATTTCTCATAATCCACCCTCATTGGCTATGATTGGCTTCTAAATTATTATTATTTTCACCGGCCGGCCTGCCGGCCCATGAGCCGGTACAAATGGATTCTGCCCTTGCTGGAAATTTTCAGGAGTAGCCCGCTTTGTACAAATCACCACAACTACTCAACGCAGCGTCCGATTGTGGTGAAACTGTGCATGCATATTCCCACTAGGCTTTGGAAGAAATGCCATTGACCGTTTTCAAATCAGCCTCATGGTGGCACACACCTCACACACACACACACACACACACACACACACACACAAAACATGATTATATTACTCCTAAACATTTTGCCAAACATCACACACAGTACTCATATCCTCCTGGTGGAGACCTGTGCCCAGAAGGGCACTTTTTCTAGTTGTCCCTGTGATTGGAATAGGGTACTGTGGTACCTATTCCCTTTTATCATTAACCAATGATGTTTGTATTATACTCTATTGGCTTGAATATAAGGGTCGTATTATAAATGGGGACTATAGACTTGACTAGAGTCTTGAAAATGGGGGTCGTCTTATAATCAGTCGTCTTATATTCGGGAAAATATGGTAATTGTTAGTTTGTCATAATAATAATAATTGCCTGATGAAGACCTATAAAAGGGTCCAAACGTTGCGCCAGTAATAAAAGTAAGTTGTTTTTTGGAGCTTAACAGTGTGCAGATTTTTTATCTTCTCCTTTGATGGATGGTCCTTATCATTAACAAATAACTCACTCATGTCTTTGTACGCTGAGTAAGCATAGTATGTTTTTAGTTTAATTGAGACATCAATCTGCATGATAAATATAAAGTAAGCGTATAGGCATTATTCATGCTTGATACCTTCCTACCTTCCTTTTAGTGAATGATGATGATGACGGTGGCTCAGGGCTAGAGTGGCTGCATGGATGGTAACCGCAAGGTTGCCAGTTCGAAGTGTCCTTGAGCAAGACACTGAACCCCTAATTGCTCCTGATGTGCTGGTTGGTGCATTGCATGGTTTCTGCCATCGGTGTATGAATGTGTGTGTGAATGGGTGAATGTAATGCACAATCTATGTAAAGCGCCTTGGATAAAGGCTCTATATAAATGCACCATTTACCATTATCATGGTAGACAAGACACGCCTTGTCAGAGACTCACCCAGATACGGGGCTGATATGGCTTAACACCCCTTATAGAAGGCACGCAAACATGCTTGCATGCGCGAGCACACGCACGCACTGCAAACACATATAGTGCATACACGTGACCCCACTGCAAACCTGGTGGAGACCTGCAGCTTCAAGGTCACTTTTTCTAGTTTGGATCTTAATTGTTCTACTCTGTTAGGAACTCTCTTCGTCTGGCCATGCAGTATTGTTCCGGCCTGCCACTTGACATTCCAAGAGGCTATAATTCTCCCATCTTGTCTTTTCAGTTCCCTGACCTCTCCCATCATCCTTTATCATTTTCCAACAGCTCATTACAAATACTGGATTTGACTTTTTAAGTGCCTAATTGTAGTCTCACCACCAAAGCACTTCTCTCCCTGCCCATCTGTGCCAAATAGAAATAGTGACCTTTTCTAAATGCTGGTGTAGCTATAGAGATTCACTGCAAAAATGCTTTTTTATTTTACATGCAATTATCATGTATTATCAAGACGTTCCACATTTCTTGTTTTTGAGAAACACAATAGTCTTAAAAGAAAGTCAATGTGATGGGAAACAATATCCCTGAAGTGAATTATGTAGCCTAATTGATGTCTGAGATTGCAGAGAATCTCTGAAATCATCAACATGATGACATATATCGATGTTCAGATGTGAAATTCCACATGGCTCCATATTTTTGGCAAGACATGAACGTGGTACGTGGTCTCTGATCTGAGAACATGAATTCATAAAAATGTGAAAAATTTAAATTAAATATAAAATAGATATCACTGGCTCCAGGAGAACCCTTTAGAGCAGAGGTTGCAAGATATCCACTGATAGTATAGTCACAGTCACACCATACCCATTCCTGGATAGTAAGGGCAGACGTCATTGCCAGACACTCCTGTAGCGGGCCGTTTCTCCGTTTAACCAGGTCCTTACTAAAGTGTTTCATATATGCTACCATAGCAACCATCATGACATCGAAATACTTTGGCCAATCAGTGTGCAGCTGTGAAGCACCAACTTGGGAGAGTTCAGAGGCATAAATAATAATGTCAGCCGTGATAACGACACATTAACACGTGTTCAGTCATTACTGATAGCTCTCCATCATAGAGATGAGATTATAACAATGTTTTGTGTTAACGCGGTGTTTGCCGCCGGTGTTATATTTGGCTTTGGCGTTGTGTTCGCCGTCACCGTCTCGGCTGCGGCGGCGGCACTGCTCATAGCCTGTTACTCTTATATGCAGGAAAGAGAAAGCAAGATGATGATACAGGAAGGTGTTCTTACTAAGAAATAAATGTATTGACCCTCCATCAAAGAGGAGAATTGACGGGTGCAGATGAAAGAATGAATATTTGATTGAAAGGCTCCTCACTTACATGTAGAAAAGAAGACCATACTCACCCACACTTACAAGGAGTTGCTAGCGCTGCAACAAAGATTGCCCCCCCTTCCCACGAACATGCCACTTGGGCTTATATGGACACTAGGCCAAGCCAGATGCACCGTGCACCACTACCCCATTTTTGAAACTATCTCCTCGCCACTCGCCCTACACACTGCCACTCGGTTTGAGCATAGATATGTAAATAACAGAGACAGCACCGTAATTACCCTCCCATCCACTTGCATTCCGGTGCCATCCATCTTCAACCGCTTATCAGTAGTCAGGTCGTGGGGGCAACAGCTACACCAGAGAGCTCCGGACATCCCTCTCCAGAGCAACATTAGTGACTTCCGGTGCCGTCTCTATTGTAAATATATCTATTCTCAAACCCAGTGGAAGTGAGTACTGGCGAGGAGCTAGTTTCAAAAATGGCCCTAGTCTCTGCGATGGTGAACAGGAAAGGCGCTATCCGAGCAACTCCAAAAGCATGTAGTAGCAAATGTGTGCAAGTCTTTCACCGAAATCTGCAGTACTGGCCAAATGTGTGTTTTGAAGAAAATGCCAAATGACCGAAAATCTAGTTTTTGAGTGATGAACACGATGGTGAAAAGGATCTTCTAGCCAAGGCGGAGATGGCACTGCCCACTCGGTATATATTTTGCTATTATATGCTGATGTAATTGGGCCGTCTGGCCACTATTGTGTATAAGGAGTCGAGGACTGAACCTAGTTGACTATTATTTTTAGCCAAGCCCTGAAGAAGACCCATGCAAGTCGAAAACCGGTCGGTGTCCAGTTGAGTCCACCTTATGGTCTTTTTTTGTGTAGCCTATTATTTCAACCCCTCTTTTCTTCAATTTAGTCATGTTTTGGTTGTTTGCTAGACTACTGTTTTCTCAGCTAGCAACATTACTGTCTCACCTGACAGTGAGGGTCTCCCTGTAGTGTAGTGCCTCAGTCCCACTCCTCCCGCAAAACATCCCTTGCTGACAGTCACTGCCACAGCGAGAAGTAAACACAGGGACAAAGATCACCCCCAAAAATCACACCCGTGAGAACTGAGTGATGCAACTCTGTGTGGGGATCCCCAGAACTTCCAGACCCACAGGAATGTGGCCAGGGTTCCGGCGAGCCGCCCGCATCTGAAACGATCGAGAAAGGACAGAGTTACCATGTGGGTGTCCCCGCGGGTCCCTGGAACATCCAGACCCACAGGAACGCGTCCAGGGTGCTGGCTTGGTTCCGACGAGCCGCCCCACGTCCGAAACGGTTGAGAAATGACAGTTACCGTGTGGGGCTCCCCAGGGCGTCCCTCTACTATACTGTACTGTCACTGTAGCCTACTGTACTGTCACACCCGAAATCATCATATATACAGTTTGTGTGTGTGTTAGGCTGCACAACAGTGACACTTGGTGGTGAAAACCAACCAAACACTATTTTCGTGCTCGGACACAGCCAGCCAGCCAGCCAGGGACACACATAGCTCTGCAATGGAGTGGTTGATGCTCTGCCAGACCGGATGCGTTGGATTCGAAGCATCCAGATAACTTATTTCTTCACCAGGCAGTAAGCCTACCTGGTGAGACCATGGTTTGTTGTGTTCCGGTCTATAGTGTCTGTATCCGTGACGGTGATTCACACTGTATCAGTGGATTGGATGGAGCCCGCACACCATAGGTACTAGCAAGACGTTCTTTATTTAAATACTGACAACGTTTCGATCTGTTTGGTCTTCATCAGGTCATCTGTTCAGAAGTTTTCTGAACAGACTATATTCACATCAATATGTCTGGGTCCCCACCCACTCACTCAGGGTTGACGTGTCACACCTGTAGTGATGGGAGGCAGGGAAGGGCACCAAAATGTGGTGTTTTTGATTGGGTAATGGAGGCACTCCCTTATTATAAATGTACAAACTTGTGTGTATGTTCACATGACCTGATGAAGATCAAACAGATCGAAACGTTGTCAGTATTTAAATAAAGAACGTCTTGCTAGTACCTATGGTGTGCGGGCTCCATCCAATCCACTGAAGTTTATTTTAGCCCAGCACCCAGCCTGTCGATGTGCGTATTCTACGTCTGCTCACACTGTATCACACACATTAGATTTCCTATATCCACTTCCACTCTAGACCAGATCTGCAATTTTCAAAAGTGAAATGATCCCAGTCTAATAAATGACATGACAAACTGTCACCAGTACCAGCACTTGAATTGATAGCAGCCACTTTCCTGTCATTTCTTAACTGTTGGAAAAGCTACCAGTGTATAGGCCTAAAATCAATTAACCTATTTTTTCCAAATGTATTTGATCTTATCCTGTATTTTTCTAGTTTTATATTGTCTCACATCTTGTGGATTGTCACGCTTCATGTTGTTGTTCGCGACAGTATTGTCCTGGAAGTTATTGTGTTCTTCTATTCTTGAATTAACCTGCAACATCATGTATTAATTATTTATTATTGTATATCTTATTTGAGGAGTAGGACCGCAATGGAAACCAACCGAAATACTTTCGTGGGTTCATCCTCTTTAGCAGCTAGACCGTGCCTCTCTGTGCTTGACCGTGCAAACTGTCAATAGAATAAAGCATTGAATCAAAAATCAATCAATAAACCAACTATAAAACTGAACTTCCTGCCGAATGTTGATTGACGAGCCGTGAACCTAATCAGACACGCGAATCCGAACAGTGACCAATCATGACGGATCACAACCGAGAAGAGGCGGGGCTTAGTGGTGGTATTAGTGAGGTGGCTAACAGTTCTTCCATAGATGGTATACTAGGATAGAAAAAGAATAGCTTTAAAGTTTACAGTACACTGATCGCTCAGAATGAATGGCACGGCCGCATATTCGAACTTTGACAACCAGGAACATGTCTTGAAACTAGGGGAAACATTCGAGAAACATCCCAAAAGTGCATACCACACGGTGCGATGTAAGTGGCATTTTAAATACATTATTATACGGTACCAGCTGGGCTATTGGGCTAGCTAACGTTAGCTTTCTTGTTAGCCATGCTGCTGTTGCTCTGTTGGCTCATTTGGAACTAGTCTGCTGTTGGCAATGTCTAGAAAGAATGAAACTGACTCTTAACTAACTACCAACGTTCGTACATTGAACAATTGTGGTTTATTTAGTCTGTCATAATTCATCTTAACAGTCGATGCCCTATCTGTCAGATAAAACATTAGCGACGCAATGGTGATGACTGGCTAGTGCCTAGTATGTGTGACGTGGTTGCCATCTGCTGGTTAAAGGGTGTAATATAAGTGGCTTCCCCATGCTGAAGGCCAGGCTGACATTTGTTTCAGGTTTTGCCTCCTTTAATTTAAATGCCTCTCTCCCTTTTATCTTTGCACAGATGACTTCAAACCAGCCTCTATTGACACAGCACGTGAAGGAGACCTTGAAGTAGGCAAAGGAGAGCAAGTCACCATAACACTGCCTAATTTAGAGGTTGGTACCACAAGTTAGAGGCTCATTTTTGAGTGTTTGTGTAAACACAAACATTACGTAAACACAGACAAAAGTGAGGATGCAAATTGTGATTGGCCGGAATGAGATGATGATGTATGATAATAAGAGCGCTCACTTCGTACGGGTGTGATTATTTTTTTTAAACGCTTTTCCACTTGCTGCTTGTGCTTTCCGTCAGGGTTCAACTGCCCCAGTAACTGTCTTCAAGGGATCCAAGAGGCCTTACATGAAGGAATGCATCCTCATTGTGAACCATGATACTGGAGAGTACCGCCTTGAAAAACTCAACAGCAATATAGCTGTCAAAAAGACCAGGTAAATGGCTTAGCGGGAAAGGTGAATGTTAATTGTCAATTACTTGAACATTTCTAAGACAGTGGTTTTCAACAAGTGTTCTTGAGAGTGTAAAATTAAACCAAATGGACCCTTCCGGGTCCATTTTACACTCTCAATAGTTAAATTATTGTTAAACATCTGCATTACTTAAGTCTACACAATTGCAGAATGTAAAATAATTGTTATTTTATGTAAAATAATTGTTATTTTGATCAACGTTTGCCTGTTATCTCTCCTCGTACCAACATCAATACAGCATGGAATTGTGACAAAATCTTATCCAACGATGACAAAATATTTTGTAGTTTTGGGTCTAAGAGGCTAAATGTCATCAAATGGTGGCCCGTGGCTCAAATGCTGAATGAACTAGAAATGTACTGTCGAGCTGCCAACTTGTGCTTTGCACAAGTTGACCATGAATGGCCTACTTGTGCGTGAGCAGAGCATGCAACTTGTGTCAACTTCTTATATATATATATATATATATGCATACATACATACCCAGCCAATGAAACGTACCACAGTTACGTCATAAAAAATACACAATCCCTGATTGGCCGAGTGACGCCACCGACATACGCAGCCGAAAACAGTACTTGCACACACGACATACATACTGTACATAATTGCATACTTTGTCCCTCTTGGTTATTTTAAGTTTGTAATTGTGTGTGTGTGTGTATTTTTGTGCCATGCAGGGCTGAAGGAAGCAGTAAGGTCCAGTCTCGGTTTGAGCAGCAGACCAGAGGTCTGAGTCAGCAGGTAAAGAGCAGCAGTACTTTACCAGCATGCAGCAGCAGTAGCAGCAACAAGACTCCCACCGGCCCCAAGAGCTCCCAGTCTCCACCCAAGGAGAAGATGTCCCCCACATCCCAAATGGACGACATTGAAAGAGGTAAAAAAAACAGTATAGAATAAACTGAAACCTTCACATAAAATTGACCTTCACAGGTGCACACCGTCTACACTTGCACAATACGGACAACTTTATTTAAGCAACGTTTCGGTTTAGTCAACACTTTGACTACTATTCACGAGTTGCCCGAGTTAATTAATTGTAGAACACTTTCCCTGCGATTCGCGACTTGCCCGAGTTATGTTTTCATTTTTTTATCCACGTTTTTAAATCAGTTTGAAGTCATGCGGGCAATCCACCGGGACAGAATGGGATATGAGACGCGTTTTGATGACGTCGCCGCAAAAAGGTCTGTCGCTCCGGCGTGCAAAGGATTATGGGAAATCGAGTCCCTATTGTTTACAATGGCCGAATCTGCCGGAGGAAGAAGCCGTACGTGCGCTGCCCGGTCTGTTGTTGTTGTGACCGCCGCCATGGAATACTTTTCTACACTACAACAAGCGATTAAACCGCTTTTAAAGTGTATTTTCATGACAAGGAAGACGGACGTAAATTGTCTGCTTTAAACGAAAAACACATTTGTCATGCGTAGTCTTACGTCTGTATGTGTGTCTCTCTTTCTCCTCCACAGAGCTGATGGCCGAGGCGCAGGTCATGGACCAGATGAGCAGCGGCGACAGCTCGTCGGGCTCCAACAACTCCTCTTCCTCCTCCTCCTCCAGCAGTGACGACAGCGACTCGGACGACGAACAGCGGCGCTCCTCGCTCCCGTCGTCGGCGCCGCCACCCACCGCCGCCACCGACCAGATGTACCACACGCCTGCTCCCATGGGCAGCAGCACCCCCGCTGCCCCCCCAGCTGGCGGCGGCACCAACAACAACAACCCCTCCTCTTTCAACACCTCCTCCTCTTTCACCACCTCCACCTCCTCTTCCACCAACCGTCCGGAGGAGAGCGGAGGAGGAGGAGGAGGACACCTGATGAACACACTCAGTGGGTATCCCAGGCAGTAGCGGTGGTGTTTTTGGCAGCAAATTTTTATTTCTCTCTCTACGCACGCAGCCGCCACACACTGTTCTTTTGGGCATGCAGCACAGCGCTGCATGAGCACACTGATATAACTCCCCAGTCCCCACACAGTGACAGCACTCCATGTTTACGGCACGCACAGACAGACAGACAGAATATTATGTAGGCTATAATACACTGCAGTGTTTTTATGTGTTTTCTTAAGCAATTGATTAATGTACACGTCCTCATTTCGATCAGGGCTTCAGTCTCCTTATTCGACCACGTCTATCCACAGTAACGGGACATCTTTGCGCTGCGTAAAATATGCCTTCTACGTCTCCAACTGTGTTCAGCTCCTCACCCGCCACATTATGTTTACTTCATTTCCTTTATTTACTGCGGATTGCATTCACACCTGCACCGAATCGTAGTCAAGTGCGATTCGAAGCGAAGCGAAACCCACGTTTTTGGGCGGAGTAAAATGCGGTTATTTGCTGCGCATTAGGATTCGAATGAGCCTTCACACCTGCCAAACGAAGCGCACTTTCTGACAATGCGCAGCAGGATTCGTTTTAATCGCAGCAAAGCTCTCTGGTATGAATGCGACCTTAGTTTTAGTCATATTTTAGTCACCCGGAATGTTTTGGTGTTTGTCTAGTTTCAGTCGACTAAATCTACAGTTGATTTAGTCGACTAAAATGTATTTTGTCGGGCCTTGATGCCGTCGTAATGACTGTTTTTTTACACTTGCTGAAAATAGCCAATCTACAAGCTCGTCGCGCTGCGACACGTTGTGAGCTTGTAGATTGGCTATTGTATTTTCAGCATGCAGCTAATTGTAAAATTACTTATTCTGGATCTCTTGTCCACTAGTCCCTTTCTGATATTTTAGTCTAGTTTTTAATTATTGACAAAATCGACAGTATATTTAGTCATAGTTTTAATCACCATAGCTTAGTTTTCATTTAGTTTTTGTCAGTGAAAAAAGGTAGTCGACAGACATTTTTCGTCATAGTTTTAGTCGACGAAAACAACACTGGGCAGTAGGTGCTTTGCGACTAAAGATGCTCTGATCGATTAGCCCTTTCGCTAAGTCCCTCCTCCCTCCCTCCCTCCTTCCTTCCATCCTTGTCCCAATAGGCACGTTGTCCTTCGTTCTCACCCATTGAGATGCAAAAGATGCATGTTGAATGACAGGATTTCTCCATATAAATTATTGATCGTTTTAAGTAGCAAGAGCTTCAAAATGTCTTCTAAATCTAGTCAACCAGGCCTGCAGTATGCTATGCACTGGACAAAATGTGCATGACATTATTTCAGTAAACTAGAAATACGAAACTCAATCAACTTACGACAGTCCGACAGGAGTTTTCATGTAATTCACGGAAGACTATAGTGATTACTAGTATTATTGCCATCACCTGGGTGGTTCAGTCGTGTAACTTTGTATGTTCAACACAGCCATGCAAAATAACACTGACTGCTATGAGGTGACGAATCAATAATTCTCAATAGTATATTTCCATAAAATACAAAATAAACGAAGAACAAGAAGATGAGAGAAACTATCAATAAAAATAAATTATGTATACAAACTATACACATATAATTATGAACATAATGGCTGTATATATTTTCAAAACTTTCTTAACTTAACTCTAAAACTAGCATTTTGATTATATCGGCAAAATGAGCACAGACTGGGCGTCGCATAGCAGTTCATGTCCTGCCCAAAAATGTAACTACAATCCTCTGCATAAAACGCTGAAATCTTTACCGCTGAGCTAATAAGGGCACACGTGCTGCTAGCTCAGGGGGATATTTGCCATCCAAGGCCTAAGAAGAAATGCCACCCTTTTCACATTGGCCTATTATAGTGCCACCAGGAGGCCACAACCTGACCTGCCCTGGTGTAGAGTGGAGACCTGTGCCCCGAGGGGCACTTTATCTAGTTTCTATTCTAGTTTCTACTTATTTATAGAGCTGATTTTATTTTATTTTTATTATTGAAGATTATTCCACCTGTGCAGTTTGTCTCTTTTCCTGACCTATAAGTGAATGATTTTGTATGTAATCATTCCCATAAATGGCTGACTGACTGCTTATTTCTCCACCCTTTCTCTCTTCCAGAGACCGACCTCCAACTAAGCGATTCTGGCAGTGAAAGTGACGATGACTGAGAACACACAGGTTTCTGTCTGCCATGGACATCCGATTTGGGGGGGGGGGGGGGGGGGCGGGTGTAATAATTGGGTGAGAAATGAACCCGGGCTTGCAGATCCATATGCATTGTCTTGCTTCCTCTTATATTTGGCTGCTTGCTAATACCATGTATCTGCAATGTCCTGCATCATATCTCCCCCCCTCTAACCTCCAGTTAGCAAAGACATTTGCTTATACCTGGACAAATCTCATATCGGGTCTTTTTTTGTTTTCTTTTTCATGATTGCATTATGCGTTTGTGCGAGGATTCCGAGGAACGACAGTTTAACTTAACTATTGGTTTGCACAGGGGGTGATGTGACCATAGTAGACCATAGCAGAACAACATATTCTGGGAAGGCAGCCAGAATGTTTAACCACTTATCCCATTTAGACCTGAGGCTGATTCTAAAAAAATAAAATAAAAAGGTTTCTAAATCCTAACCGTTTTCTGAAAAACCTGTTTCTATGTCAGTGGTGCTCAACCTTTTTCATGTCAAGCACCCCGCAGAATTATCCCCAGAAGCAAAGATTTGTTCTGGGGGGGGGGGAACCCCTTTTGGTGTTAGCATTATGTTATACTTTAGATATTGAAAAATAGCAGATCTACAAGCTACGAGTGCCGCGCTACGAGCTTGTAGTTCTGCTATTTTTGAAAAGTTTTATAAATGTGGCACAAATATTGGAATATATTCTTTCAGAGTGAACATTTTTAACTCAAATCTTTGCTTCTGGGGGGGTCCCTGGAACAACATCTTTTCAAATGGAGGTCAGCGGCCAATTACATATCATTTTTTGGGGGTCCTTGACATCAATTATTGAGCACCACTGACATAGAAACATGGGTTTTTTTTTTCTTCAGAAAACCCATGACTGACTAATATCGTGGCCTTTCTTACTAAACAAATAAGGCCACTGTTGGTCGGGGTGGTGTTGCAGTCTATTGTTGCTGTATAACTCGCGTCGCCTCTCCTCTTCATCATCCTCGTCCGGGTTTTCCCAATTACGGCAGCGATTGTGAGCACACTGGCGTCTGGCAGTTATCTCCGCATGACATCTTCTCTTTACAGGCACACAGCTTAACAGATGGATTGACTGGTGGAAAGAATCCGTGACCGCCTGGGGTTGTGGGGTCAACTGGAAGTGGAAGACTGTCAAGTGTCTGGGGACGACCGAGTTCCATAAGAGGACGGTTAAAATCCTCCTCCGGGTTTTCCCGATTACGGCAGTGACAGTTTTATTTAGAAGACATTTTCGACGTCGTCAGGCCTAAATGGGTAGCAAGCCTTCCACTCTTGATGGTTATCGCGGTGGACTGCTCAATTCTGGACGGGAACACCTTTTGGTGTTTTAAAACTAAGCATTATGTTGTACTTTAGCTATTGAAAAATAGCAGATCTACAAGCTCATAGCACGCCACCGAGTGGCACGCTACGAGCTTGTAGGTCTGCTACTTTTTTTTAATCGTAAAAATGCGGCTCATCTTTGAATATATATTCTTTCAGATCGAACGTTTTTCTTATTTCGACGTCAGGCCTAAACAGTGTCAGTATTATGTTAGTTATCGTTATCGGATCCTTTTGACTTTAGATTACCGTGCGGGGGGGAATAGAAAGTAGACGCTTGAGTTTGTGTCTCTTAAAAATGTTCTAGAATAAATAAGGTACTTGGATGTAATGTTTTGATCTGAAGATATCGTAGGTAGGTCTTAGTGAGAGAATTGTGCACTAGGATTGGATCAATCTTTGTGGGGGTTTTGGGGGAGGGGGGTGATACGAGACTATGCTCGGTGCAATGGGTTTGGGGTGAAGGAAAACTGATTTGGCTTTGTAGCTTTAAAAGCCTGCAATACTTGAATCTAACTTATTTATATTTTACACAACACTCAGACCAACGGATTAAAAATGCTTAATATATTTTATATACTTTTAGTCGGCGGCAAGCGAAGCAATGGGGAGATGCTATAAAGGTACTATGTAGGCTAATATAGGCTACTGTACTACTGTATATGTACCCAAACCTGGAGCCTTGATACTGCACACACCACTGTGAGTCTTAATACAGCACATTCATGTGCCTTTGTCGAACCTAATGTATGCTTTGTTGCATGACTGTGTCACACTCGCCCCAAAATCATGTCATATAATTTTTTCCAATGTAAATGACGTTTATTTTTTGAGTGGTGCAACCACTCCCTTACGGAGCTATGTGTGTGGCTGGCTGCCTGGCTGGGTGCCTGCCTGGTGGGTGCGTATGAGCACGGAAATAGCATGGTTGTTTTTCACCACCTGTGTGCAACCTAACACACAAACACACGCACATATTAACTATATATATATATATAGTGACATGATATATATGATTTTGGGTGTGCCAGTACAGTTACAGTACAGTAGAAGGACCTCTACACAGTAACTCTGTCATTTCCCAACCATTTCGGGACACCGTCGTGCAGCAAAGAATAGCTTGGACTTTTTACTTGCCTTGGCCAGTTGTATATCAGTGGCCTCTCTTGACAAACGAAACCCACACAAATCTCAATGCTGTGCTGTCTTACTGAACAGGCAGAACTATATGGAAGCGCTTTTAAGTTTCAACATTTCTTTTGAGTGTCTCAGGCAATTTGAAAAGTGACATAACTGTTCTCAGAGATCTGCAAATGCTAAATGGGAAAGTAAATATATATAGTATATGTTTTGCCAAGAGGAGGATAATAATGGATTCAGTCAATGTCATCAGTAAAACATTTGCAATTGATCCCTTTATAGATGAATAAATGTTTTAATTGTTTGTGTTGTTGATGTTTGTTATAGTGCATTTAAACTAAATTCAGATAGGCCTAGATTGAGATACAGATGGAACTGTTTGTGCAGAGTAAGAAATTGTTTCAGAATGCAGGTGAATCAGATGCTGGTCATGCTGATTCACCTGCATTCAGCAATACTTTAACAATAACTGTTGAGCTACTCGCTGTAATAACCTGCACACATGAGTCATGACACACACACACACACACACACACACACACACACACACACACACACTGAACACGCCCCTTGACTGTCATGGCTACCGCGGTACAGACTATCTAATCTTAAACATTTATATGCGTATTTGTTGAAGCCTGTAATTATTAATGCATTTGATAGGATGAAACAAATGAGCACATACGCACTATAGGTTTAGGCAGAGCCACAACAGAAAATGTATGATCGCGCTGTTGTGCCAAAGTTCAAGTGCATGAGCAGTGGTGGGCTGTGCCTGTTGTACCATCGTCCCTCTGAAGCAAGAAGAGGCATTACTAAGTTGTAGCCTGGCTAATACGCATCAGCAAGAATACGGATTATTACACACGGTTGTTTTGTTTGGACGAAAGACAGTTTTTTACGCAAAGATGTTCAGCAAGTCGCTTACATATATCGGCACCCGTGCTTGCCGTCTCGAACACGCAAACCATGGCATCAAAAGGGTGACGTCGACATTGATTATTGCGGATAACCGTCGGGACGCGTCTTCCACAGCCACCGTCATGGGCAGCAATAATAAACAGAAAACTATGGATGATTTGGGTGGCCCTACTTTCATGACTTCTTTGTATTGGCTTTTTGTTAAAGGCTATTTCCAGACGACCCATCAACTGCAAGTAAGCGCATTTTACAGGAGCAATTTTCCACGCCTAAACAAATGAAATCACTGTTTTAGTATGCCATGTTTGTTGTAACAAGTTGTAACATACCACCGGCGGTAGACTACATGTCAGTATAGCATGATTCTTTCTCGCACTATAGTCTAGACTAGGGCTAGCTTCATGGTTGACAAGCCAACGTGCAAAGTTTGTTCTATAATTAATCTGATCTTGGATAATGGCCAATTAGTTCAGAGTGTCGGTTAATTGCTCAATGTTTTCCCTCTTCAGCCCACACTGAAATTCCCGACAGACAGAATTTCCTGTTTATGTTTATATGACCCATATAAGCCATAATGGAGAATAGATTAAATTTAATTAATTCATGGCCATCTTGAATTTAATTGTGAGAAGTTTTCTCAGAATAATGACTTAATTATCTCAAATAATTACTTTACAAAAATAAAGTCACTAAAATAATACAATTATTATTGTTGATATTAAAGATGCAGTGCCACAATTTGTCATGTGTCTATGAGGTGACAGTACTTCATTAGACGGCCTGGAGTCGTTTTTATGTGCAATGGTGTATTAACTTTGTATTTAGGGTTTCTTCCAAGCTTTAGGGTTTCTTCCAAGCCCGTTTGACTTGACAGTCAAACGGGCTTGGAAGAAACCCTAAATGAAATAGTGACAAATAGTAACAGTAATATAGTGACTATCAGCCCCTCCCCTAACCCCTCACACTTTATCATACAACTACAGCTGTGGGTGCGGCTTCAGTTTAGGTGGATCACCACCCACCAGGCAAACCAAAGCATGATTTTAACAAATACTGTACACTTTTTGGAAAAAGTTCTTCCTCCTTATTATAATAATACCTGATGATCATGTTGTAGGGTGGAAAAAATCGTGGCACTCCATGCTGAGATATACTAACTCATTACAATAACACTAAAGTATTATTTATTTAAATAGCCTAAGTTATTTTTAATAACTTCTCATAATGACTGATTTCTCTTTTCCATCACATTTCTCGAAATGGGCTTCAGTACAATTTATTTCCAATGTTTGTTCCCAGATTGAACACAGCAAGATCTACGGCCCACTGTGGGTGTCAAAGTATGGCCCTTTGGTGATCGTGAACGTGGCCACGGCTGAGCTGATCGAGCAGGTATTGAGGCAGGAGGGGCGACTCCCTGTGCGGACAGACATGCCACACTGGAGGGGCTACCGAGAGCTCCGGAACCAGGCATATGGACCCCTCACTGAGTGAGTGAAAATGTCCATCTCTCTGTTGCTAGGAAAGAAATGCATACCTCGACTCGAGAACTGTTCATCCAAACAATGTCACACAACCTTTGGTGCGGCGGTGGCTCAGAGATAGGTGGCTCATGACAGTAGGTTACTTGTGCAGTGGGCCTTGACATAATTATGTGATGATGGAAGCCAGGCCATTGTTATTGCCAGTCTGCCAATTCCTACCAGACCTGTTCTGACAACACACTACTACACTACTGCAGTTTGTTTCTGTTGATACAGCTAAAACAATTTGCACTTGAGATGTCAAGACAATGTGAGGTAAATCTGAACATTACATTGCGATATCCAGCAAGGCCTAATTTGTGGAATGTTTCCCTCACATTGAGCAACTTTGTGGATTTGTATAAAATGTCAATAATGTCACTGACTCACTTACTTATTAACACAAGTTGTGCCCAAGACGTCTCCAGACGTCCTATAGGAATTAAATGAACATGCTAATAATATTGCCTAATGTTTATTACATTTATAGGTGTGTGAGAATCTGCAGCTTTGTGTTTTGAAGGACCTAAAAGGGCCTGTTTGTTGGCAGGATGGGGGCAAAGTGGCAGCGTATCCGCAGCATCTTAAACCCCCGGATGCTGAAGCCCAAGCACGTGTCCTCCTACACCAACGCCATCAACGGGGTGGTGACGGACTTCATCGGCAAGGTGGCCTGGTTGAAGGAGACCAACGGTCAAGGAGTCGTGGTCCATGACCTGGCTGGGGAACTCTACAAGTTTGCATTTGAAGGTCAGCAAGAGGACATGTATATACAGACGGTCTTGTATATTTAGGCCTGACGTCGAAATTAAAAAAATGCCTTTTTTTAAATGTATTTTTTCTGAAAAACCGCATGTTTCTATATCAGTGGTTCTCAATATTTCATGTCAAGGACCCCAGAAATTATATGTAATATTCCGCCGACCCCCATCTGAAAAGATGTTGTTCCAGGGACCTCTCAGAAGCAAAGAGAAAAACTCTGAAAGAATATACAGTCAAAGATTTGAGGCACATTTTCACGATTTTTCTAAAATAGCAGACCTACACGTTCGTAGCGCGACACTCGCTAATATGAACTTGTAGATCTGCTATTTTTCAATAGCTAAAGTATAACATAATGCTTAAAACACCGAAAGGGGTTGCCGCGCAAAATGGATTAATCCACATCATGGATTGTGTTTGGGTCCAAAAAATGCAATCAATGAGAGTGATAAAAGAAAGGGATGTTTTCAGAAGCTCCCAGGTTAGACTTTTATTTAGTACTTTCTAAGACCACGTTTCGACCTTTAAAGGTCATCGTGGTGCATCCGGCTTTGTTGGGCGAACATAATGGGCCTGTTGTTGTCGGGGAGGTAACTCAGGCGGGGAGGGTGATATTTGTCACGGCATGTATTCCTACGGGCTGGGGTAATGGCTGTCTGGTTATCCAGTCCGGCAGTGTGCCGCGGGTTCGACTCCCGACGGCCTTTACTGCATGTCACCCCCCCCCCCCCCCCCCATCTCTCTCCCCAGTTCCTGTCATCCTACTGTCACTCTGTCCCTAAAAATATATATTAAAACAGTTTGCAGAATTACAGTACATTTCAAGCACGACTCAATACAAAAACTGTCAACTCAACAAAAAGAGTTTGGCTGGGTTATTAATTCAGTGGAATTAAAACAAACTATACCCGTTCCTTTGGTTTTGTAGCTTGGAGAATCCTTAGGGTTTTGTTTGTAATACATTTTAAGAGTCAGAATAGGTTAAACGCATGCCTGAGATGACGAGGGTCCAGCCAACAAAGGTAAATAGACAAATGGCGAGTTGCTGCACGTTTGTAACTCCAATGCAAAGTATTGATTGGGGCATAGAAACAGTTTCAACAGCTAAGGTGCCTTTGTTAGGGTTAAATAAGTTCAGTCAGTGTCCTGGTAGAAGGCAGCTTAGCTGTCGAAGCGTTTTACATTCATTTTTATGTCTCAATAAATTCTTGCATTGGGAGCTGAGAGTGTGCGGCTACTCCTCATTTTGTTTTGACTGTTTTAAGCCTTTCAATGTATCATTGAATTTTAAATGGATTATACGTTATTAATTATCTATAGAATCTTAGAATAGAATAGACATGATCTATAATGGTATGAATACCGTAGTTGACCCTGACTCTTTCTTTTTGTTAAACATCTGTTTATTATGATTTTTGGTATACAGGCATTTCAAGAATGTTTAACCAGTAAAAAATAGCAAAAACATACAAGCAAACAAACAAAACAAGAGACTTAAAATAAGAAAAAGACAATAAACTATCATGGCTGATGACTATACCGCACTCCGAGGACACAAACAACATCACAATCAATTCTAAAAAAACTTTTCTGATATGGAAAACAAAACATATAATATGTATATATATGTACCCACATAGACACCCATACATATAAACATTCTATACATTAATCAGATGACATTACGGGGCAGAACAATGTTGAATTGACCCTGACTCTTTCATTTAGATGTAGTCTCATAGTGCTGCTATGTTGCAGCTGTGCATTGTGACTTGGAATGAGAGTCTTTCGAACAGGGTTGTGAGGTGAATGCATGGACGGCCTTGACCGGGGTTGCATGGTTATAGACGTTGCAAGCTTTGCTCAGAGATATACTTGACCTTGACTGTTGATTAGATAATGACAATGCTCTGACCTCAGTGTCTTGCAACAAGATCTGTGTATACTAAGACGTTATTTCAAACGCGACGTTCAGCACAATTGCATTTTAAATGCTTGTATCTTTAAAACAACAATTGCACGGCATGTTTAACTTTCTTCTTGTACTGTATATATATATATTTTGTATCTAAATACGGGTGAAAAGCACATTTTTGTTGTGAAATGAATCAGTTACAACCTAACATTACGTGCAGAAACTGTACAATTAATTACATTTTCCACAAGAGACTTTCATTGTCCTCCTTACCATTTATTTATTACATGAACTATTTTCTATTATACTCCAGTTTTATTTACAGTTTATGTTGTTTGCGATAACATTTTCAATTTCATTTGAGCATTGTTTGTGACTGCAGGGATCTGTTCGGTGCTGTTTGAAACCCGTATGGGCTGCCTGAATGAGAACATGCCAGAGGAGACCCAGAAGTTCATCTTCTCAGTGGGTGAAATGTTCCGGCTGTCTCCCATCGTTGTGCTCTTTCCCAAGCGCTTTTGGCCGTACCTCCCTTTCTGGAAACACTTTGTGGCTGTCTGGGACCATCTCTTCAAAGTTGGTGAGTGTATTTTCAAACTAGATAAAGTGACTCTTAGGGCACATGCAGGTCTCCACCAGGGCAGGGCAGGTTGTGGCCTCCTGGTGGCGCTATAATAGACCAATGTGAAAGGGGTGCCATTTCTTCTTATGCCTTGGATGGCAATTGGATGACATCCAAAAATGTGTTTTGCAAAAATCCACCTGTTGGTGGTGCTATATAACAGGCCAATGTGATGGGATATACTGTATTCCTCAGCCTAGTAGGAAAGTCTGTGAAAGATTTCACGTAAATTGCTTTGTTGCAAACTTTGAAAGCCAATGTTAGCCAATTATGATGGAATATGAAAACCCGGACAGATCCGTCTTGAACACATGACTATAGAGATAGTGTGTAACGATTTGCGGGATTTTTGGACAGAATCTGGAGGAGTAATATCAAAAGTTTTTCAAAAGTCGGCAAAAGTCTCCTGGTGGCGGTTTAACAGGCCGTTCTGGAAGATTTGGGGCAGAGGTTCATCGGTTAACGGTGCCGGAGATTAGCTGTACACAGACGGACGGACACACACACACACACACACGGACACACACGGACGGACACACGGACGGAGTGCAAAACATACTCTCTCCCCATGCCTTCGGCCTGGTGGAGACAATAAGGCAGGGAAGGGGGTGCCTTTATGTTTTTTATTGTTCTGGTTCACACCCCTCTATATAGGTAAAGACACCAGTCGGTTTTATAACCACTTATGAGTGAAAAACTGAAAATACCAAACTGACGAGCTCATTGCGACACGTTTTGAGCTTGTAGATCTGGTTTCACTGAATCTTCACCTTCACCTATTGTGTCAGGGATAACGCCAGACTACGGCCAAAATTGAATTGTCAGTGAGTGCCGAAACTAAAAGTCACAAAAAATACATACTATAATGGCTATAATGCAGCTTTGTTTATCACAATGGTTTTTCACCATGCATGTACCAAGCCGTCACACGCCCCTATTCACTCACAGGAGAGTGTACAGTAGGGCTGAACGATCATATTCATGACATTATCCCCCGTTCACCCTGCATGTACAGTCAATTACAAACCTCCCTTAACGCTCTGGGTGTATTTAGCTTGTATCAAGTTCAGTTGATTCCCTGTGTGTCGACTCGACAGAGAAAAAAAGTTCAGTTAACTCTAGCATGGGCAAAAATATACTGGCTGGCTCGTTTTAGTGATTGTGCGTTTGTTTTTTCCCTGTGTCAACCCCAGCTGAACAACTGGTTCAGCAGAAAATGGAGGAGATCCAGGAGAACGTGAGGCTGGGGCAGCCTGTGGAGGCTGTGGAGGGAGAGTATCTCACACACCTGCTCCTCAGTGAGCAGATGACCGTCTCCGAGATCCTGGGCAGCATCACTGAACTGCTGCTGGCCGGAGTCGACACGGTGAGACCAGTTGTTGTTTTTGGCCAGCAAATTTAGATTTTTAGTTTCAGTCGTAGTCTCTTCAATAGTTTTCATTTAGTTTAGCTAAAATGTATTGTGTCTGGCCTTGATGCCGTCGTAATGACGGTTTTTACACTGATCTACAAGCTTGTGAACTTGAAAATCTTTGCTTCTGGGCGTCCCTGGAAAAAAATATTACATTAAATATACAAAATATTTTGAAATGGGGCTCGGCCTGCGAATGCATACTGTATATACCGGTAATTCTAGGGTCCTGGACACGTTTTTCAGAAACCTTTTATTAATTTAGATGTTTTTTTGTTTTTTGAATCGGTCTCAGGTTAATGGGCTAAAAAGGTCAGCTCCTTGGGTCTCTATTTCAGACTTCCAACACCATGTCGTGGTCTCTGTACCACATGGCCAGGGAGCCAGACATCCAGCAGAGGGTCTACGAGGAGGTGATGAGTGTGTGCCCGGGAGCCACGGTGCCAACCAGTGAGGACATCGCAAGAATGCCCTATCTCAAAGCTGTTGTCAGAGAGACGCTACGGTGAGTAGCATTTAACACTGTATTACGGACGTCTCAACAACAGCCCATTTTTGGATCCAATTCCATAGCGGTATAGACTCATCAGCCTTGCTATATAGACAGTTAAATGCACTTGTCTATGTCTAACGCAAGTGATTTTGTACCCGTCCGTAATTGCTGTTCAAATGGTGCTAATACCAAAAGACAACAAATTGTCTCTTATATAAATGTAACTCAATAGTCAATAGTTCATGTTGTTTAGTCCAAGATTAGACTGAAACCCACCTATGCTTTCTATGGCATAGGTAGCTCCCGATATCTAGACGCAGCTGCGCGACATGAGACTAATTAATTAGAGCGACAGAGTGTGTGTGTGTGTACGTGTGCGTCAATTTAACAAAGGTGCAGACGACTCGCCCCCCAGACTTTTTTTCTCTCTGGAAATAAAAAAAAGTCTGGGTTTCCGAGGCTAGTCCAAGATGGCTCTTCATCATTTGTCATGGACTTGACCTGAAATTTTGATTGAAAAACGTTGCACCGTACCCATAATGATGAAGAACTAGAAATGTCGCAATTTAGAAAATTTGCAAAGTGTTTGCAGTCGCTTACATAGGCCCCTCCCACTAATATTGTCAGCCAATTACGTGACTCCTTGACTCTCTTGAAAAATAAATTTAAATTTTCTATAACGCTTGAATAGTTTGGTGTTCTGCCCCTGCAAGGGAAGTTGTGTCTTTATAAACGATTGTAAAACACGTCACACGTCGCAATTGGGTTTGTTTTTTGTTTTTTTTACCCATGATGTTTTTTAACCCATGATGTTTTCATATACGCAGTTGCTTGGGAAGCGCAAAATTGGCAACCTGGCTGAGTGGCCCTGTTGTTGTTTTTTTATGTTGTTTTTTTGCTATGAAAGCGAGCATGGCAAGGCGCAATGTTACCACTAATTACCACCACTAATTACAGTGCATACAGTGTAGCTGTTAATATTACTTAATATGTCGCCTTGACTCCCTATTGCGTTGTGTTGTCACCAGGCTATATCCAGTTGTGCCCGGAAATGCCCGTCTCACAGTGGACAGTGAAATTGTGGTGGGAGATCATCTTTTCCCAAAACAGGTGAATATCACACTGATGGAAGTTGGATAGCTGAAACGTCTGTAATGTGAGGATTTAATCCTCATATTAAACAAATGTTTCACACATGTGAACGTGATGAGAATGCCGTTTGCCTTGGCTTCTTTTGCTTGTCTGCTTTTCAACGCCACTCACGTTACAGACTAGACGCTGATTTGAGATACTTCAAACGTCAGGCAACTCTTGGTGTATGGGCTATATGGACCTTATTCCTTTGCATTTTTCCAAAAAGGTATAGCCAGATATAATTACCAGTAAGACGCCTGAGGTCACGTCTTTCGGTATATAAATAAAGGTTATGCCTCGTTTGGTCATCCAGCCTTTGAGAGATTTGCATATTATTGATTTATTTCCCACCTTGACTCAACTTTAGATGGAGAGTTAACAAGGTGTTAATTGTGAAATCCTGACCCCTGAAACTAAACCCTGCACGTATTTGGGAAGAACTCCTTTGGCGCATTCATATCACTCGAGTCAAAACTACGAAAATATGATTGTAGCGCCTAAATCCCTATATTAGGCGCTACTGGCTGCTGACGGTTGAGGATGAAGTTTAGACGTGTGCTGAAACTGAAAGAACTGATGTCCAGAATGTTCGTTGAGTGGATATTATTTACTGTCCAAAATCCTATACTTTGAATGAAAATAACAAACGGTCAAACGTGGTGATACAGCCCCTGTCTGTCTGAAAACAGTTTTCCTCCTATCAGCAACACCTGCAATTCATTAGGGACAGGGTTAAATACCCTCCCTGTAACTATGGCAACCTAGGCCTCGATTGACACATTGGCATCGCCCTGTAGTGACATCAAATGGCTCTTACAATGATTATGTGACAACAGTGACATCGCTAAACACAATACTTCTGTCTCTCTCTCATTCTCAGACCCTTTTCCACCTGTGTCATTATGCCGTGTCGTACGACGAGAAGGTTTTCCCCGAGCCCCACGCCTTCATGCCCCAGCGCTGGCTCAGGGGAGGAGAGGACAAGCAGAAGCAGCACCCATTCGGGTCGGTGCCATTCGGCTTTGGGATCCGAGCCTGCCTGGGTCGGAGAGTGGCCGAGCTAGAGATGTACCTCCTTCTATCCAGGGTAAGACTTTGGGATGTCCAGATACACTTTGTTCGTTCCCGATCCGATCCCGATACCACAATTTCTGTGTTACCGAATACCGACACCAGTGTTGTGATCTTGTGTTGTGTTTATAGCAATCTAGCTATATATCTCGTGTTGTGTTTATAGCAGACTCCTCACTCATATGTGCACTTGCAGTTTGGGCAACTCGAAAGAAAACTCTGCATGCCCCAACATTTTATTTACCTGCCATAGTGTCAACCCCTTACCTCTGTGTCGGAATGGGGGTTAGACTGGCATATTCGCCGATACCGATATGATCCGATATGACAAATAAGGGCCGATGCAGATACTTTTCCGATACCAATACAGTATCGGGACTAAGACTGTAAATGCACCACCGCCGTCAGATCTACAAGCTCATAGCGGGGCACCGAGTGCCGCGCTACGAGATTGTAGATCTGATATTTTTGGAAAATCGTGAAAATGTGGCACAAATCTTAGAATGCATATTCAACATATTTTGAGATGGGGTTCGGCGGCCAAACACATATCATTCTGGGGCTCCTTGACATTAAATAGTTTGAGAGATTTTTCAGAAAACTATTCGGATCTAGAAGACATTTGTAGAATCGTCCTCAGGTCTAAATGGGTTCAAACCCATTAGTTAGTTAGTGAGCTATGCACACAAAGGAAGAATATGGTGACCTATAATAACTGTCTGATCAGTGAAGAATATGGTGACCTATAATAACTGTCTGATCAGTGAAGAATATGGTGACCTATAATAACTGTCTGATCAGTGAAGAATATGGTGACCTATAATAACTGTCTGATCAGTGAAGAATATGGTGACCTATAATAACTGTCTGATCAGTGCCACATTGACAAAGTGGTTGCATGGCTGTCGTGTTGTTGTCCGCAAATCAGAACTTTGAACCAAAACCAATAAGTCAGCTGGCAAGCAGAGGGTAATCATTAATGTACGGGATGTACGTAGACTGCCATTTTTTGAGAAGCAGACGATCAAGGAGCTACTGTAAAATATTTTATTTTTATGTTATCACCGATACGTTTTTCGTTCATATTGAACTCTGTCATGAGCAGTGATGGAAGAAAGTACTTGCAATACCCTATTCAATTGATATACAAGTTTGGTATTCTACTTAAAGTACCAAAAGTAAAAGAAGGTACTTATTATGCAGAAGGTCCCAATTCACAAGTTTGTATGAAACAAATTTAACAATATTTGAAAATAGCAGGTGTACAAGCTTCTACAAAGTAACTATAGTAACTAAAGTTTTCCAATAATGATAGTGGAGCAAAAGTAAGTATTCCATTAGAACTCAAGTTAAAGTAAAAAAATCAGACTCGTCTGAAGTGAGTGGTACTGTACTGTACTGTACTGTACTGTACTGTACTGTACTGTACTGTACTGTACTGTACTGTACTGTACTGTACTGTACTGTACTGTACAAGCCCTCCTCCCTGGCCAGTGTGTGTCTGTGTCTGTGTGGTAGGCTGTGCAACAGTGACACTTGATGGTGAACAAACGCTATAGCGCTATTTTTGTGCTCGGACACAGCCTGGGACACAGTACAGGGACAGCCACACACACACACACACACACACACACACACACACACACACACACACACACACATACACACACACACACACACACACACACACACACACACACACACACACACACACACACACACAGCTGTCTATAGGAGTGGTTGCACCACTCAAAGAAATACCTCAAAATTGTACTTATATGTACAGTACTCAAGTAAATGTTCTTAGTTACTCTTTCCACCCTCTCTGGCTCACTCTGGCTCACTCCCTCCTCCTCCAACAGTTGATAAAACAATACGAAGTGAGGCCCGATCCCACAGGAACTGCTGTCAAGCCCATCACCAGGACACTGCTCGTCCCCGCTACGCCCATGAACTTGCAGTTTCTTGACAGACGAGTGGCCCAGGGGGAGACGACGGTACTGTAGCTGTCCACCCTATGAACTATTTTTAGTATTCACAGTTTCACACTGTGTTTGTGCGTCGACAATCACTTGTTTATACAATGAAGATTTGGTGAGGTCCTGTCAGTGGCGTGCACAGACATTTAGAGGGGCAGGTGCTCAAGTGAAAAAAAAGGGCACCTTGTGCAGCGCGTGGAACCGGCCCGGTTGCCTTAATAGTGTGAGATTTATAGATTTTTGGGCATAAATAATATATTAGAAGCTTTTTATCAAGAATTCACCAATGTCACCATGGTCCACAATCCACATCCATCCATACTGTACAGTGTACACTGTACAATGTTTTTTTATAGGGCACATTGCTGTCCAGAGGGCAAAGTGCAGGTGCTCTAGCACCACCTAGTGTCTATCTGTGCACGCCACTGTGTCCTGCTGAACTCTTTCTTTCTGTTGGAACCACTGCCATTGTTTGAGATTTGCTACCTTCTTGTAAATAATATATAATGTATATCATCGTACATTTAGATGATTCTGATTCAGAAAGCAATTTTGCTTGCAGAGAAATTCCCATGTAATTTTTGTACATTTTGCTGCTGTCTGTCATATCAAAACTCCAAATAATGTGTTTTTATTACAGTTTTTTTTTTATTTGATGTGTTGTGAACGTTTATATTGTCCTCTGTGTGTGTGAATTTAACCTATTTTGGGCAGGAACCCCTTTTGGTGTTATACTTTAGCTATTGAAAAATAGCAGATCTACAAGCTCACCTGGGGATAATGAATCATTCTAACCTGACATGGTTGTCATTGATACTGTGTGTTCATTCCACTGCAATGATATACTGTAGAAACTTTCATGTGCTTTACATTTGAGTGATCCTTTTATCTTAGACGACTTAGAGTGATCATTTTAATATTACACATTGCGTGTAATAGTGCTTTCATGGATTTGTCTGAATTGTATTAGACATGCGTTTAAAAAAATAATAATCATTTACTTGATTTACTTGATTATTTCCCAACCTAACTGGACTATAAACCAGAAATAATATGAACTACTGTGCGAGACTGTACAATGGTAGAGCAATACTGACCTCTAGTGTACACATGCTACTACTGACATAACAGCAACATCTTTGATAGGTGAGGTGCCTGGGGGGAAGATTAATTAATATGTTTTATTGATACTTTATAGATTTCACTGATTTCACATCTTCAATAGAATACAGTTATTTTGCAGTGAGCTGTTTAATGGTTGGTGTCACAGATGGGTTAGTAGGCTAACTAAGGCTACTCTAGTCAACATAATTTTGAATCGTGTTTTCCCCTACAAGAAAGTGGGGCGGCGGTGGCTCAGGGGTAGAGTGGCCGGATGGTAACCGCAAGGTCACCAGCTCGAACCCGGGCTCCCCCAGAGTCAGTGTGGAAGTGTCCTTGAGCAAGACTCTGAACCTCTAATTGGTCCTGATGTACAGGTTGGTGCCTTGCATGGTTTATGCCGCCATCGGTATATGAATGTGTTGGTGAATGTAATGCACAATCAATGTAAAGCGCCTTGGATAAAGGCGCTATATAAATGCACCATTTATACTAAACCAAGTCCCTTGAGAAGACTAAGCACCTTTTATTTTTTATGAACCTGAAGCAATTTGCTGTGATTCGGAGAAGACACTTGGGGATATTTGGGATGACAAAATGTAAACGATGCACATTTGATTATTATGAGAAAACATGACAGTGATAGCAAAGCTCAACATGCAACTTGTTAGTGAACAAGGAATCTGATGTGTTTCATCGTCTAATTAGAAAATGCTCTGAAAATATCATCTTTAACCTAAACCCACAGACACATTTGATTCGACTCTTTCAGAGCATCATGATTGATTTTGATCGGAATGCATTCATCTTTTTTATATAAAGGCTGATGCGGGCCTGCAATATTTTGCCTTTTGAAGAATTTAAAATAAAATGGAAATAAATGAATACTGTAATATTATTTTTAGCTAATATTTGAGCTTTTCTCTAAATAATTCCATGCTATGTAACTAAAGATACATCGCATGGATGCACCTGGGACGTATCCTCAGTGATGTATCCTGAGGTCAACGGGGTTTCGGGTCTACCAACACCATATGCCTCACACCATATGCCTTGCCTTGAGTGATATAGCCAAACTGTAATCCACACACATCCACAAAAAACGGGTGCAGGATAAAAAAGAATAACTAAGAAAGGAAAGACGAGATCCGCACACCGTTCTAAAAGCTCCCTTGTTTATTGACAACAGTGCGGAAAACAATACAACATTTCGGCCTCAGGGGGCCTTCGTCAGGTATAGGTATACTATAGCCAAACTTTCCCTCAAAACAATTAATACCAGCATCATTTAGGTTTAGGACTATCACCCACGGTCTTTACACACTGGTAAACAATTGAGGTTGATTTCTCAGTCAGGGACAGGGTGGTGGTCCCTGGTTCACACAATGAGTTTAAAAAAAACTGATCTATTTGCTAGTGGTCCAGGCTCACAAAAGGCTGAGAACCAACCTAATATTCCTCCTACTTTATCCAACCTTCCATATTAAACTCACATTTATGATTGAGCTGAGTCCGGTATACACCTCCCCTTTTCTTGAGATTCTCCCTTTTCTGTGGAATGTCTTGACCTTAGGTCACCATCAGGTCATTTAGTGCAGGGGTTCTCAACGTTTTTGGCTGGGGACCCCTGGAAATGCTTTGACCATGCCGAGACATGGCCAAAGCATTTCCGGGGGTTCTCCCCAGCCCCTGCCCACCCCCAATACAAACTGACTGCAAAAATGACCTTAATATTAGAGAAAATATATACTGAAACCAGATATATTCACTCTTCATTTCTATTTTTATTCATTTTTAATAATTTGGGGACCCCCCAAAATAATTTGGCGACCCCCTGAGGGGTCGCGACCCACGGGTTGAGAACCCCTGATTTAGTGCACCGTTTCTCAACTAGTGGTCCACAGACCAGTGGTCCGTCCGAGGCATGATTACAGGAGGTCCATGGACAGATTCTCATGGATCGAGAGTTAACCAGAGTTAACTATCTTCACCTAATTGGTGGGTGGGGTTTGGTTCCAGGAAAAAAAACAGGCACACCTGCCTATAACCAAGGAAGCTTTGAGAAGGAAAGGTAATGGTCACGTGACTGGGCTGCGCCATGACACTTTCATGCATGCTTTCATGGGAGCCAAACTACACCCGGAAGTTGCAGAATGCATTGGAGTCAATGAGAGCTCAGTGACCAGCTCATGAGCAAACACTATTTCTGAATGACTGAGACCTTTTGTAAAGTAATTGCTTCTGGAAAATAACAGAAGACATGTAACACATTATTTTCTGCTGTGCTTTTCAATGTGTACACTGTGCAATTTTATATAGGTATGGTATCTAAAGAGCACAAAGCACCTTTCTGAACATACCAAGTATCGCGAGACTTCCCACCGTTTCCGGTCTGCTGTTTAGATCCTCAAATAAAATGATACACTGTGCAAATCGAAAAGCAAGTGATTAGAAAACAACCTGTGATATGTCTTCTTTTATATTCCTGAACCAATTATATGACAATGGTCTCAATTGTTCATAAATAGTGTTTGTTATGAGCTGGTCCAGCCGGCTCCATTCACTGCCATGTTTTCATTGAACTTGTGAACGTGTGAGTTTTGGCTCCCATGAAAGTGTCCATGAAAGTGTCATGACGCAGCCCAGTCACGTGACCTTTTCCGCTCCTTCTCAAAGCTTCCTTGCCTATAACCAGGAAGACCTGCATAACAAGGAACCTGTCTCATCATTGTATGGTGAGGTGGTTGTGTTATACTCTTCATATATCATGAGTTGTATTCTGCTTATTGTAAGTTTCGTTTTCTTTCTCAAGTATTTGTTGAGTTGGAAATGTATGCATGTTTTGTTTATGGTGTTTTATTGATTATTTCTTTCTCCCATATAGTTCAATCATTTCAACCTTTCATCTGTATGGAGTTATCAGGATCAGCATCATCTTTATTGTCACATCACAGTTATACAAGTAGACCTAAAAAGGTGGGTGACATTTGTTTTTGCCCATATAATAGTTCCCATCGTGTTGTTTTTCCAAGAAAACAAGAGGGTTAGGAGATCAAGGCAACGAAGAACATTTAGAAGCTTGTTTTACACACACACACACACACACACACACACACACACACACACACACACACACACACACACACACACACACACACACACTCACTCATAGGGTCTCATTTATATGAACTGGCACTCTGGTCTCTGTGCTTTGATCATGGGCATAATCAACACATTTCAAATGACATAGTGGGCTATTATAGGCCTATCATCATAACAAAGAAAAGTATATACACAAACTAAAGTCTATAGCCTAATATACTACAAAGAAATGCATGATAAATAGTGTTCTCTATCTATAAATGCACCATGTCTCTGCGTGTGTGTGTGTACGTCTGTAACTCGCGAACCGGTCGCCCCACCGAATTCAAATTCGTTCCACACCCCCACAGGGAGTGCAGTGCCCGGCCTTGAGTCGGTCGGTCCCACGGTTGTCCAGAACCGCTGCAAAAGCCTCTGCCCGGGTTCTAGCCAATAAATCACACCTGATCACCCCTGTCCCCTAGATCTCCATATATGGAGCTGGTCTGTTCTGACATCACTGTAGAGATAGCCAGCACTCCAAGTCCATTTAAGGTATATTTATTTATTGCATTGTGCAGTGCAGTACGGACAGACAGACCCACAGACGTGTGGGGGCGTGGTTATAAGCACAAACCGTGTTGGATTTAGTATGTTGCCGCCGCAACGCGTCCGTGTTTTGTCTGTCTGTCCGTGGCTGCACAATGCAACAAATAAATCTTAAATGGACTTCAGAGTGCTGGCTATCTCTCTGTTACAGTGATTCTTCGTGAGCCGTGCACCCGGTTAACTGCATGTTTTGACTGAGAGTGCTCGTTTTTCCTCTGCTTCTCTGTTCTGACATCACAATGACGTTCCGACATCTGCATAGAACCCATATTTGGGCATGCCTGACAAAGAACTTTAATGCATGTGCATATACCCGCTATAGTCTATAGTGAGTTATGGGCCCTTGAACCAGTGTTGTTTTTGACGGCAAATTTTTTATTTTAGTTTTAGTCACATTTTAGTCACCTGAAATGTTCTACTAGTCAGTCCAGTTTTAGTCGACTAAGTGTCATAAGATTTTAGTCGACTTTTAGTTAAATCTACAGTTGATTTAGTCGACTAAAATGTGTTTTGACAGGCCTTTGACAAACCTTGATGTCGTTGTAAATACAGATTTCACACTTTGGTTGCGTGCTGAAAATAGCAGATCTACAAGCTCACAACGCTGTAGATCTGCTATTTTCAGCATGCAACCAAGTTTAAAATGACTTACACTGAATCTCTACTCCACTAGTCCCTTCCTAACAACATTTTAGTCTAGTTTTTATTTGACAAAATTGTCAATATATAGTCATAGTTTTAGTCATAGTTTAGTTTTCATTTAGTTTCCATTTAGTTTTCGTCAGTAAAAAGGTAGTCGACGAAATCAACACTGCCCTGAACATGGAATAGATGTGTAGCTGCTAGAGCTACCTGTAGGTGTCACTGTTGTACTGTGCCAAACATAAAGCATTGAATTCTGAACTCTGCCAAGGCCTTATATTGATCTGTAGAGCATTGGTTCTCAAAGTGGGGTCCGGGGACCCCCAGGGGTCCTTGATGGAGTTCCAGGGGGTCCCCAGCTAAATGATAGTTTGGAACCAAATTGACCCTTGTGGGGCTGTATTAACTCTGAGAGTTAAATTAACATTGATTTTTACAATATAAATTGGGGTGTCAGAGATAGAAATGCCATTAAATGGGGGTCCATAGACTAATTCATGTGAATCACTGCTATAGAGCCATAAAACATCTTCTCTTATGGGGGTCCGTGGGGCTAATTATTGTCAATTTGGGGGTCCTTGACATGAACATTTTTGGGAACCCCTGCTGTGTAGAGAGACAGGGGAAAAAACAGAGAGAGAAACATGCAGCAAAATTCCGCCGGGGGGACTTACTGCCCTCACTCACTCCGACAGTCCCACTCCAACAGTAGTGAAGTAATCAACCAGATAAATATCATATTTGACAATTATCTGCATGGCTGGGCTGATAGGACCCTGATGCCCCCCCCCCCCCCCCCCCCTGTGTGTGTGTGTGTGTGTGGGGGGGGCATGAGTCCAGGAGCCATTGCACCACCCTCACACCAAAGTAATATAGTAAGAGAGTGGTGACCTATGGTGGTGACACTAGCGTTGACTCCCAATGGAATGCGGAAGTGCTCATTCTATCTCAATGGGATAGTTCCAGCCATAGGAGCAATGTTTGGAACTATAGGCACGCGCTTTGCGGTGAGATCAAAGCGTGTCGCTACTCTCCTACTCTACACTCTGCCTCACACTAACTACAAACTTAGTCTAAAAGCCAATTAAGCTATAACTATATGATAAGTTTGACCTGAGGTGCATGGTGCAACTGTCTCCAGGGCCCCCCAAATATTTAAAAACAGTGATACATTGAAACAGCCTAATACTTTATAGCCTACAAATTAATACAATTTATGGAGGGGCCACCCTGACCTTTGGCCCCGACCCCGGGACAGTCCGACTAGGCTGGGCAGTAGTGGGGGACCCCAGCTCGGGTCACTGCTTTAATAGGACACTGCTGGTATGAGTGTACAATGATAATTGAGCTAATTAGTTCAAATGTATTTTTTTGTCAATTTTTTAAATAATTGGCAAAATAAAAATAAAATAAAAAGATGCATGGCATTGTTGTTCGTTCTTTCTTGTTTATTTTTCTTTCTTTTCTTTTTGTCTGAAAGGGATTTGTTTTTGAGTTCCCATCCATCCACTGCGTAGCGGGAGGGGAGCTCCCTGCTTTGACCAGGCAGGCATTCCAGACCTATGGTTTGTGGGCTCTACGCAAAACAAGAACCCTATTGTGCATCCAAAGTGGCTGTTGCCTAAAAACGTTACTGCACTACAGTCGGTCAACTCTAAAAAATCGATCTACTCTCATTGTAGACCTAATGCAGAAACAGTGAGAGAGACACGCCTGCTTTTTCCTCGAAGGAACAAAAGTCATAGATCTTCTCTGGTGCAATATTAACTTTTAAGAGACTCGTTTTTTATATATATATATAAGTTTAGCATTCCTACCTTCAGAGACCAGGCAGAGTGGGACGGACTTGGATGCCGCTCAAGAGTTATCGATGCAACAGTTCTTGTAGAAACCTAAACTTATAACCAGAAAACACGTCTGCAGACATGGGGAAGGTAGGCTACAGTAAACAACGATATACAGCATTTTTCATGTCAATTCTACAGCGTCGGACTCGTTTGGGATCATGTGTTTAATTGTATTGTAGCCTTTCTCTCCCCATGAGGAACGTTTTATGCGTGATAAGTTTCAGTTGCATGCATGGATGCAAGCTTGTCCAGAGCTGAGAGCGAGAAAGATATTTCGATTTTATTACCATATGTTTGGCTGGTTTGTGTGTGTGGACAAAGTGGTTGCAATTAACGCTCGGTTTTCAGTCAAGTTATAGTAGCATGCTTTTCTTTTGAGCGTGCAAAATTGGCGCATCATTAAAGTTAAGCCACTGTCTGTATTACCATGCATTGGCAACTTGAGTTGTTGTATGGGATGCAACTTTTATGCGACGTGTCAAATGCAAATTTATCAGAAACGGTAATATTGCATTATTCTGAGCATGATGTGTGTGACTATTATGGAAGATGCACAGCTGCACTTCTATATTCAGGTCATTTACCTCAGTTAGAAGATGCTTGTTATGAATGCTGAACTGAACACTTATGTTTCCCCATGATTATGTCTTTTGGTGCAGTTTTTGACAAGAGGCAAATAATATCCCTTTATGTATTTAAAAAAAAAAAAATCATTATTTATTAATACTAAAAGCTGTGCATACTGCATAGTATAATAGCTAATAATACAAAATAGTAATATTAATATTGTAAAAATATTTAACAAAAAAACAATAACTCAAGACTGCTCAAAGTCACTTTACATGAGGATAATGAAAAATATTAGCCTACACTATTTAGTAGAAAGTCTGAAAAGTAACAGTAGCCTACTAAAAACTGTAAAAGGTGGGTTTTGGGAGCATCATTGGTGTGATCATTAGGGAGTGCATATGACCGAAACTGAAAATTCCCTACTGTATATTGCCTATACCCCATAAAAAGCAGTGTGAACATATCTGACTATCAGAATGGCAGAATGTTGTGTTCTTTTTCTAGGACAAGGTTACCCTAGTGTGTCAGTAAAATACACTGTGACTGTAGTACACAGAATACAGAGTTGTGATGTTTGAGCAGTGACCATTAGTCATAAAATGTATCAAAATTTCAGCTCTTAAAAGAAACCTCACAAAATTGGCAAATTTTCAAATAAATATAGCTGACTGAAATAAACCTATGTGAGCATACATGTGTTATCAATGTGTGGCAGAGGGAAAGAGATGTGAGTGACATTGTATTCATGGCATTGATATAACGGTTAAAACCTTGCTGTCAATGCCATATTCCCTGCAAAAAATATCAGTAGTCTATATTAAAAGTATAACCTAATTAATTGAATGAAACACCCCCACTCTCCTTAATATCTCTCTTTCTCTGTCTTTTATTTGTTGTCGTCTTCAACAGAAACTATGTGGGACCAACTACCCAGTCAGCATCGCCTTCGTAGTGGTGAATGAGTTCTGTGAACGCTTCTCCTACTATGGCATGAAAGGTATTTTACTACTCTCGCAAACAAAAAAGTACTAGATAAGATTTTAGAAATACTCTTGTTACAAGTAGTAAAGGTCCGGTAACCATATAGCCTATACTTACAGTAAAGTACCAAAAGTAAAAGTACTCAGTCAAGTTTACAAATGAGATGAAGTGGAGTAGAAGTAAAAGTACAGAACAATTCGGTGAAAGATAAGATGAGATATGATAAGCCCTTTTTTTTCATACAAGGTATTGCAACATTCTCACGAGTGCCTCCTTAAATGCTCCTTGACGAAGGGTCGTCGGGGACGATGAATGACACTGTGGAATCAGTTTACATGCAGCGTATTTATGGTCAACAAGGGGGGGGCAATCAAGACAGACCACTGTATCGAATCCCCCTCCTCCGATCACATGATTTGTCTGTCCCACTACCTTCTCCCTTTGTCACATGTGCAGTTTGTGCACACAGAATGACACACAAACTTTAGAGGCAATATATTTTGATATTTGTTTCTGTATGTGAAGTTTGCATGTTCTCCCCATGTCTGGTAGGGAGGAGGGGGGGGGGGGCACTGCTGGCCACTGTCCTAAGCTGGCCTGCTTGAAGTGTCTTTTTAAAACACAGCTACTTTTTCACCCATTCATTTGGCTGAGCTTTTTACCTTTTTTCTTTCTGTTATATTCACCGTTATGCTTATTCCAACGCCTTTTTTTTATGCCTCTCTTATGCTTTGCAGCTTTTCATTGACCTTGTTCCGATTTTGATGTTGCTTGATGTTTTTTGTTCTTTGACTGTGCTTAGATTTTTATGTTGTTTGATATGTTTAGGTTTTTTTTGTACTTTATTTGTTTTGTAAAGCACTTTGCGCTGCACTCGTGTGCATGAAAAGTGCTCTACAAATAAAGTTTATTATTATTATTATTATTATTATTATGGTAGGCACCCTCAGTCCCTCACAAAAACTTGCAGTAATCCAGGTCTCTATATACTCGCCTCGGCCCCCTCCTTTCCCCCCAGCCTGATGGAGGGGAAAGGAATGGTTTGGAATAACGTGTTCTTCCACACGATGCAGTACGTGAACATATGAGCTCTGTTCGGGGCTCTCCCCAGGTTGGCAGAGGGAGAGTAGCTCCCAGGATTACAGCCTATAGGCAATATGTATGTTTCCAAAACCTTGAAAACAAATTAGAACAGAGGCATAATATACTACATTGAAGTATGCAAAACGAGGACATTTCACCCGATGTATAATTGAAAAGCAGATTTCAGTAAAGCATCGTTTGTGTGTCCTGGAACTAGCGGTGCTGACGCTCTACTTTGTCAACTACCTGCATTGGGACAGCGACCTCTCCACTGCCGTCTACCATGCCTTCTCCAGCCTCTGCTACTTCACACCTGTACTGGGGGCCATCATCGCAGACTCCTGGCTGGGCAAGTACAAGTGAGTCCCTTAGCTTATACCTGCTGTTTCACGTATAGTCTATTGCAGGGGGGTGGGCAACTGGCACCCGGGGGCCACATGCGGCCCCCACCTTCACTTAATGCGGCCCACATGTTAATATCAGAATACTGATATAGTATTGATTTCAGCTGTTACAATTCCAAACCCGCTTTAATTACTTAATGACTAGTATTAAAATGTTATTGTCTTTTTGTGACTTATGTAGTTAACAGTTCATAAAGTTAACATAACTATAACTAAATGCATTTGAAATTCAATAAAATGTGTTACTTTTCAGGATTAAAAAAAAATAGCCAAAATATATTCAGGTTTTCAATTCAAATATAGCAAAAATAGCTGATCTACAAGCTCAAAACGCGCCGCATAGCGACGCGTTTTGAGCTTGTAGATCGGCTATTTTTGCTACGACAGTAATATGCACTGTGGCCCTCTGGAATGAGTGTGGAAATATAATTTGGCCATCGTCAAAGTTGCCCACCCCTGGTCTATTGACTAACTCAATGTATTTTCTACAATGTAACGTTGCACTAAAGTCAGTCCTGTAAGTGCCCACATATCCTGTAAGTATTCTTGCGTCAGTAGTTAATTATTTTTGTTGGGTCGTCACTCGTCACATGCAGCACCTGTTTTCCTTGTATGAACCTCGTATAAGTATAAGTAAGCCTTGCCATGAGGCCCATATAGGGGCAGGAGCTTATCTCCTGTTTCTGTAGCGTGAGGCAGCTTGATGTACAAGTACACCCCCTGGACATGACGCTAGCATGTCGCAGGGACTTACCCCCAATCCAACCCTTGATGCTGAGTGCCAAGCAGGGAGGCACTCGGTCCCATTTTATTTTATTTTTTTAGTCTTTGGTATATCCGGAGGGGATCGAACCCCAACCTCCCAGTTTCAGGGCGGAACCTACATATACATGGCAATAAAGTGATTCTGAATTGGCATGATTCTGCATCCCTGTCTAACCATCTGAACTGTAAGCAGTACAAGAGAAATGATTCATCACTATAATGATACCAGCCGCTATCTTCTAGGATGAGTGTAACACGGAACGTAATCTTTGTTCTCAACAGGACTATAATTTACCTATCCGTTGTCTACGTCATCGGCCATGTGGTCAAGTCTGTCGGGGCCATTCCCACCGTGGGAGACAAGAACATGCACATGTAAGCACTTTGTTTTCCTCTTTACAATTTAAGGCATTTAGAGCGACTTACATTAAGCAAGAACAAAAAGCATGGCATGGTAAGAACGTAACAGTGGAATATCTATATAATGAAACTATACATAAACTATATATATATATATATATATATATACTATACATATGTACTATGGAGTGCTATGACTACATACAATGCAATTCTAGTGCTGTCTACATAACATGCTATAAGACTGTATCAAATGCTATCTAAGTCTACAAAAAGTGCTATCTACGGTCTTTGCTTCCTTCTTTTGGAATGAACAGAAGTGGTGCATGGTAGTACTAGTTAGATATTATTCATATATGCATTACAGCATCCTATACTTTGTGAATCAAGGTAACACTAACAACTAAGTTAAAGGAGAATTCCATACTAAAAGGCTTTCTTACCTTTCTTTGTAGTTGTTACGTCCCCATCAAAGAGGTCCAGGTGTTATTTTGTGCAAAAGCTCCTTATTGGCTATTTCCCCTACCATAAGCCCTAAATGAATTGCATTGAATTGAATGGGATGTATGGGGTGTTGTGCTAATTCGCTTATTTCCATCGCTCAAAATTATAATTCTTTTGTATATATCCTCTCTTCATAATGTAAATAATAACCCAAGCGGCACAGTTTACTACTTATTTCGATGGAAATAAGTGAATTAGCACAACACCCCATACATCCCATTCAATGCAATGCAATTCATTTAGGGCTTATGGTAGGGGAAATAGCCAATAAGGAGCTTTTGCACAAAATAACACCTGGACCTCTTTGATGGGGACGTAACAACTACAAAGAAAGGTAAGAAAGCCTTTTAGTATGGAATTCTCCTTTAACCCTATTGACCCCCAGGGTTTTATACTAGTAGGCACCCTCCCTTTTTTCACCCTACACCAAATATATTTGCTGAAAATAGCTTGCAAATAGCTTGCAAGCTTGCAACACACTGTTTTTGCTGAATATGTTTGTCGACTCGAGAATAGGGAATCTAGAGTTCATGTGTGTAAGTGGTGTTTCAAAGTGTGTGTGTGTGTGTGTGTGTGTGTGTGTGTGTGTGTGTCTGTGTCTGTGTCTGTGTCTGTGCCTGTGTCTGTGTCTGTGTGTGTGTGTGTGCCCCCCCCCCCCCCCCCCTCAGTGGACTGTCCATGTTCGGTCTGATTCTCATAGCTTTTGGCACGGGCGGGATCAAACCATGTGTGGCGGCATTTGGAGGAGACCAGTTTGACGAGGAACATGTAAGGCAACATGTTGTGCAATATTATCATTTGATACGCTGATACATAAGTGCAATATCAGTGGCAGGGACTGCAGTACACTTGTGGAATTGTCATCGACTAAATTGGGGGAGAAAAATCACATATATATATATATATATATATATACAGCATCTCTGTTTTTGCATGATGGACATAATGGTTAAAGGACCACTTTTCAACCTATCTTAATAGGTCGTCACTAATAATTATGAAAAAATGGCGCAATTATTTTCTACTCTCATAGGAGGGCTGTGGGCAGTTCAGAAACCCGTCCACCAGTGACATCATCGATGGTGAATCCAAGCTAATAGAAACCAAACTGCAGCCTTTCTAGTCCTGAAAAGTTGCAATGTGAAAATGGAAGCCATCGTTCTCACAATAATGAAAATCTAAACATTTTTGTAAAAAAATCTGCCTAATAATGATGGACGGTTTCTGAACTGCCCACAGCCCTCCTATGAGACACAGACTGAGTAGAAAAAAATCGTGCCATTTTATCATGATTATTAGTGAGGACCTATTATATGGAGATAGGTTGAAAAGTGGTGAAGTGGTCCTTTAACTATCGAAGAATAAAGTCAAGCCTTGGCGCAAAAGACCACATAAGAAATCAGAAATTGACACAATTAAGTGCACATGTCCTGCAATCAATCCAAAGAAATTGGAGCATAAATACAGTATTAGACAGCACTAGAAAGTATACACAATCTAATGTTGTCTTTAACGTTATGCTTAGACAATAGCAAACGTTGTCCTCTAATTCATGATGTTTCCAAATGTACATTCATCATAAGGATTTGCTATACATTGATTGATTGAAATGATTATTTGAATAAAGCAATAATAAAAATATAAAAAAAAACGACAAAGAAAAAAAACTTTTGCTTTGTTGTAACTACTATGTTTGTCAAGGCTATATAAGGGTGTTATTCTTCACAGTGGAAGCATCTATAGCAAAGACGACATAAATAGCTGTCATTCTGAAATGCTTTAATAAATGGATACAGCATGGGCTTTCATTAGTATGCCTCACTCACACACTATAAACAAAACGGCACTCGCCAAAACGGAGAATAAACAAATATCTGCTGAGATTGTTGGTCATTTGTGTGTCCTCGTCTGCTCTTTTTACCGCAGGTGAATGAAAGGAGGAAGTTTTTCTCCATTTTCTACATGTCGATCAATGCTGGGAGTGTTTTATCAACCGTCATTACGCCGATACTGAGAGGTCAGTAAAGTATTGACACTTGAGTGGCCAACTGGCCACGCAGCATAGTTGGGATTCTTTCTTATACTGTAACTATATATTGTATTAATTGTTGGACACATATTTAATCCATTTAGGCCTGACGTCGAAATTAAAAAAAAATCTTCAAATTCCTGACGGCTTTCTGAAAAACCTTGTTTCTGTATCAGTGGTGCTCAATATTTCATGTCAAGGACCCCAAAAACTATATGTAATTGGCCTCCGCCCCCCCATCTGAAAATATGTTGTTCCAGGGACCCCCCTCCCCCCCAGAAGCAAAGATTTGAGTTAAAATGTTCACTCTGGTGCCGCGCTATGAGCTTGTAGATCTGCTATTTTTCAATAGCTAAGGTATAACATAATGCTTTAAAACACCAAAAAGGGGTTCCCGCCCAAAATGGGTTAATGTTGTAAGCCAAGTTTGCTCAATTTAAGAGTCTAACTAACAACTTCTATGACGATTGTTGTATTTAGTTGTTCTTATGAGGGTCTCCAACAAGTTCTGTGTGATTCAGACTCGCAGTGTAGGAGTTATGCTGAATGAAGTTCCATTGTGTGTCCCATAAAGATAAGCGGTAGAAAGATTGAGCCAAAGAAGTCTGGCGGATGGCTCGTGGCTGGCTGATAATACGTTATCACTGGGAACAACAGAAAGTATTCTGTTTGGGTCTAGACTACAGCAAAACATAGTCATTGTGGTTCAATGTACAGTGTAATGGAACAAGCATTCAAGTAAAGGCATCTGTTATTGAATTCAGATGTCTGAACCAGGGCTATTTAAAAGGGCTATTCCATGGCAAATGGTGCATTTATATAGCTAGCATTATCCATAGATTGTGCATTACGTTCACCCATTCACACACACATACACATTCATACACAGAGGGCAGAGGAAACCATGCATGGCACCAACAGGCACATCAGGAGCAATTAGGGGTTCAATGACTTGCTCAAGGACACTTCAACACTGACTTTGGGGGAGTCCGGGTTCGAGCTGGCAACCTTGCGTTTGACATCCACCACTCTACCCCCTGAGCCACCGCCGCCCCCATGGCACTATAGAATGATTCTGGGAACTGTTGGTAACCATACCTGTTGCATTTCCATTTGCGCATGCTTTACCATAGGACAGTTTAAAGTAAACCATCCCCATTCCTGGCTTTTCAGCTGGGTTTACTAACCATGCGCAATGCACCAAAGCGTGGAAGGACTTAATGAAGTGAATCTGACCTTTTTGAAAATCACCCGATCGGCCCCGATTTCCTATCACGTGATCGGATTGGGACAACCAGTGGCGTGCACAGATAGACACTAGGGGGTGCTAGAGCACCTGCCATTTCCCCTCTGGACAGCAAGGTGCCCTTTTGGAAGAAGTGTGTACAATTAAATAAAAAGCTTCTAATATTTTAGGCCCCAAAATATATAAATCTCACACTATTAAGGCAACCGGCCGGTTCCATGCCCTGCACAAGGTGCCCTTTTTTTCCACTTGAGCACCTGCCCCTCTAAATGTCTGTGCACGCCACTGGGGACAACCCTAATGACCCTAATTTCCCTGCAGTGGGAAAGCACAAATAAACAGTCAGTCAACTCGACACACAAATGTATATGATCAGCAAAGCTTGCACCAAATCTCATACGCCATCTTGTTAATCATACATGTTCAAATCAAAATCACTACCACGATGCAAAACAAAGTGTGAAAAAGTGGATCATGGTTCAAGAATATGATGTATCGCACAGGGCTTATTTTGGGCTTGTTTTATACAGTATGTACAGTATACATTGCTATTATACTTTTTGTGCTGTAAATCACATTTTTGGTTGGACATAGTCTGGTCATGGTATATTGTCACTTGTCAGTTTGCTTGCCGGTCAGTAACCATCTTTGAAGACCACAGTACAAATACGTGTTTAACTTTTCTGTGTTCGGAGCAAATGCATTTATTTATTTTGTTTCTTAATTTATCTTTTAAATGGATATTTCACTTTCAAAAACACTTTTGGTCATTTCATCGTCTACTCAGGCTTATGTGAACACCCCGGACAGTTTTTATGTCGCTTGATTCAGTATTTAGATATTTGATATTCATTTTAGCTGCCCCGCCCCCTTCCTATACAAACCCATTATAACTTCAAACTCCATTTTAACCATGATAGATTCATCGAAAACACCCAAACTTTTTTCTGTTGACTGATAATGTCCTAATACGTCAGGGGGCAGTGTTTCTTTATTCACTGTTTTCATTTATTTTTAATATATATATTCTTATTCTTTAGTCTCCTCCGTCGCGCTACGTGATCTGCCACATTTTCCAAAATAATTATTAAAAATAAATGAAAACAGTAAATGGAAAAAACACTGCCTCCTCACGTATTAGGACAGTATCGGTCACCATAAAAACGGTTGGGTGTTTGAAGTTACAATGGGTTTGTATAGGAAGGGAAGGGGGCAGGTAAAATGAATATCAAATATACTGAATCAAGCAACTTAAAAACTGTCTGGGGTGTTCACATAAGCCTAAGTAGACGATTAAATGAAAGTGAAATTTCCTTTTAAGTATATATCACATCACTGAAAACAGTCAATCAATCAAGCCTATGTTTGCTGCAGGTGATGTGAAGTGTTTTGGAGAGGACTGCTACGCTCTGGCATTTGGAGTTCCTGCGGCTCTGATGATAGTGGCATTAGGTGAGTGGTGGAATATTTAACCACATGCACCCTAGCATCTCAATTCTGGTCATGCCATAACTTTGTAGGTGAACATTCGGCAAAAAAATTAGCAGACCTACAAAGTCACAACACGTCGCAACACGATTTCTAAAAACAAAAACGCATTGCGGGGTGACCCTCTTCAATGAAGAATACAAGATTTGATGTGGTTAATCATTTGTCAAATGATGTTTGTAATGGCACGGTAGCCTACAGCTAGTACACAAACAAAATGAATGTCTTTAATTAAAAATCCATGCAGAAAGTTCATGCTAGGTTAAGTGAGTGAATCAGTAACGCATCCCTCTTCCATGAACTACTACTACTACGGCATCTCATTGGTCAGCATTTGTAGCCTATTAGCCATGCAATCATCTCTAACTGTTCACACCTGGACACTGTGTGGAGCCAACGGGTGTAAACATGGGTGTGTGTGGGAGGCCGGTCCACTAGTTGTTTTGACGGTTCTACGGTTGCTTCCTGTTGATCGAGGCCCACTCCACACATCTGTGATGACAGCCAGTGATGACAGCCAGTGATCTCCTTTCTGCTGACTGCATCTGATCCTTTAGGATTCATGGCTGGCTGACTCCAGCAGGGCTTAACCCCCCTGCTATCAAAACAAACCATGTTTTTAAACTAGAAGGGCCAGGAGGATGACCCAGCACACAGTGGTGGGAAAAGTATACTTAAAGGTATATTCAGTGATTTCACTTAATTCAAATATCACTTATTTTTTTGTTTTGTTGTGATAATCCTCCCTACTATAGAGTGTGCTGGCCATATAAGGAGTTCCTCCCTGTCCCCAGTTAACCCCTGGGGGTCAAAAAACCTTAGGTTTCGTTTTTGACTCTCTATCCTGATTGGACGAAAGGCTGGGTCCCACAGCCAAAAACGAAACCTAAGGTTTTTTGAGTGAAATCACTGAATATACCTTTAATTGTTTTACTTAAGTAAAAGTACCAATACTGCAATTTAGAACTACTTCGTTTACAAGTAAGCAATGCATTTCCAATGGGAGTCACATGGTTTGACACAACATTTTGGTTGTATAAGTGGGTGGGGGGCAGTCGAAACACAGCTGAAAGCCGTACAACACAAATGTTGTGTCAAACCATGTGACTTCCATTGGAAATGCATTGGGGCAAGATGTATCACACCCTTTGTATACATCTAGCATGCATCAATGTTGTATGCTAGATCGAAAGGTGTGAGTCGGGCCTAAGTAAAAGTACTCATTATGCAGAATGTCCCATTTCACAAAATGTGTACTAAATCTATTGAAAATGTATAGGGTTGTCGGGTTAATGTATGTTTTCTAATCAAAATTAAAATCGCCAAAGTAACTAGTAACTAAAGTTTTCAAATAATTGTAGTGGAGGCCCTGCCTATTTCATACTTTGTCGTAGGACTAATTTAAATAACTTCAATTGGATACATTTTGTTCGTATACAATATATTTTATACATTTCCTGAAAAAACGTTTGGTTTTGGACATACATGCTTTCAGTCTGACAGTGTTTTTTGGCAGACTGGCAGGCATTAAGCAACGTTAGAATCATGCTAGTGGGACGTCCTCCCGATAAGTAACTGTCTTATCATAAATCCATAGTGTTTGTGGGAGCACATGTGCCATGTGTGTGAGTAACAGTCAAACCATCTGCAACATCAAGGTTCTACTCCCCAATGTCTACTCTGACTGCTACTCATGCTTTCTGGTTGCAGTTGTGTTCATCTCTGGCAGCGGGCTGTACAAAAAGAGTCCTCCGCAGGGAAACGTCATGCTGGATGTCTGCAAGTGTATTGGGGTGAGTCATCTCTTCTCTCGCATGTCACTGTATCGACTCCCCTGCCGCAACTCTAAACAGGCCAAGTTTGGTATTCCTCAAGGTACCGTATCCATCACTTTGATAGATAGAGGTGATCACTGGAGACTGTGCAACGAATCACTCTGCTGTTAAAGTACACGTACAATTTCATCCCAGTCTTCATCAGAGTCGGAGTGTATACTACTGTGAAAGAATGTATGAATTGGTCCTATGAGCTTTAAATGCATTTATTTCTTTGTTTTGTGGTTTTTACACTACAGTTTGCCATTAGCAACCGCTGGAAGAAATCAAAGAATGACCCACAGAGAAAACACTGGCTCGACTGGGCTGAGGAGAAATACTCGGTAAGAAGGCGTCCACTGTCTTGCACTTGGAAGAAAATGGCTTGTTGGTGTCATTTTGGTACTAATGACAATGGAATGTGTGTACGAGAGTATGAGTGTGGGTGATACTATGGTCAACAACGGGGATGGACAAAGTATTTAATCCCAGTACTTGAGCCAAAGTAGATCACTCCTGGTCAAATATTACTACTAAAATGTGTACTTTAAAAAAAGAAAAAGTACAAATTACAAAGTAAACAAAACAAACATTTATGATAGCGACAATAGCAGCAGCTACTAGCAGCTCTACAAGCTCACAATGCGTCGCATCATGACCGCTATGCGCTCACGTTATGAACTTGTAGATCGACTATTTGCACTAGATTTGCTCGATATACTGCATCGTTACACCCCTACGAAATACTTAATAAATTACTCATGTACAGTACTCATTTACTTCATTACTGTCCACCATTGATGGTCAATATATAACGTACATAATGTTTATAGTAAAGTGTTGTGGTTATTATGTGTAATAATAAGTATAATATTATAATAAGTCATAACCAATGCCGTCCAATGTTCTGTGTCTTAACAGAAGCGTCTGATCATGGAGATAAAGATGGTTCTGAGAGTTCTGCTCCTCTACATTCCTCTTCCCATGTTCTGGGCTCTCTTTGACCAGCAGGTACACTACAGCATTTACATTCCACTTCTAATGGCAGTTTCCACCTGAACACCAAAATAAATCATCGGTTCTCTGCCGTACGCTTGGAACAGTAGAACCACTTGCTGCCTCGTTCATCTGTGTCTCCTCCATTAGACGCAGTTCTTCGTCGGTATACTCTGGTTCGTTGATAATACAAAAAGATAATGACACCCGTGCGATGCGTTCAGTCATCAGATTGCATGTAAACAAACAAGAGGGAGAGATAGCGGAGCACAGAGTTGACAGGAGCGCTCTATCGACTACCTCTGGGATTACATACAGTATAAAGGCTGTCCCAGAGTGACATACAGCGCATGTGTGAGTATCAGTACACTATCATAATACGATGCGTGAAAAGGTTTCCAAGGTTTGGACCTATCTAAATACCCACATTAGAAGGAAGACAACCAGCGCCAATGCGAGCTGTGGGAGGGCAGGGGGGAGTCAGGGGGAAATGTAGAACATGGGGCATCTATGACAAAAATCAAGGGCACTATGGATGATGGCACAGGGTTCAAGGTAGATGGATGGCCAGTGTGTTTTGGTGTGGTGTTCTCCTTTTAAGACTTGCTATTGCTAACAGCAACGGACAACATCAAACTACGACGTACACTGCTGGTGTCGCTTGCTGTAAATAGCCGATTTGCCGATCTGTTAAATCAACAAGCAACATCGTCGGACATACAACAGAGCATACATGTAGCATTAGTAACTTGGATATTGGATCCAGTCTTCATTTTGTTGACTATAAGACTAAAACTAAAACTAAAACACAAAGACTAATATTTTGATATTTAGTCGACTAAGACTAGACTAAGACTTAAACAATGTCAGATGACTAAATAGGACTAAAACTAAATGGTGTGTTCAAAAGACTAAGGCTAAATCAGTAATTTGCTGTCAAAATGAACACTGGGTGGGTTGTCTCATTTCATTTGGCCCACCTTTTTAGTTCGTTAGCAGCACCAGCTGTAAGCTGCTGTGTGTCAAACCAGTCCGAACCCATCCATTGCACTGTCAATAAACATGAAGGTTCCTGCCCCTAAACTAGAAGTGTACAGTATTTCCACAATATTAAGGGCTAGGATTCCTTCTGGAGTATAGGTACTAATTTGGGTTACCACTTTCCTAAATGTTCTAACTAGCTTTTCTTTGGGGTGGCACCTAAACAGAAACATCTGATTAGAGACAACTTCAAGGTTCACTTTATTTGTCATATCCACATGTTTGCACAAACTCATACTCAGGACCAGCACTGTATATTATAAAACCTATCAATAAAAGAAGAATAAGCATACAATCATAAAGTGCAGTGCATTAAAACTGAGCTGCATTATTAAGAAAGACAAGTTTATTTATCATATAATAGGCAGGCAGCCGGTTGGCTAGTTCCGGTCCATATGGCCTTGTGGGACACATTATTGCATTGCCTGGAGAGATGATTGCTCTGTGTGTATCATTTCAAAATGGCATATTGTCATTGCCTGATTTGAGCAAGAAATATGATGCTGGGGCACGGTGGCGCAGTCTGTAGTGCTGTCGCCTCACAGCTAGAAGGTGTGCCTGATGGAGGGGAAAGGAACTGCTCGGAATAACGTGTTTCTTCCACGCGCTACGTTCGGCTGGGGAAACTCTCCCCTGTCAGTTGACAAGAAGCAGCTTGGACTCCTCATGCATAGAAGGAAGCATGAGGTCAGTCCACCAGGTTGGCAGAGGAAGTGTAGTGCCCAGGATTACATTAGATAATTGACACTGGGTGAAAAAATGGGTTGCAAAATCGTGAGATAAAGATTATGAGAAAAAAAGAAAAGAAATATGATCAGACTATTGGTATCCGAGATTAGCAGTGCAGACAGACACAGACACGATCTCCTAGCTGGCAGCTGTGATAGCGAGCTGGAGTCTTTCTAAGAAGTATAGTGTGAAGAGAGCACTACAGTAATCTAACCTGAGGTGAATACACGGATCAGGCTTTTAGACTGGGGCAAGAAAAGCTTCCAACTGTAGAGTTGTTTTTATTTTAATGTTATAAGAATCTATCCTATTAATATTTAGTGATATGGTTTCAAAAATTAAGGCATATACACTTATACAGTAACACCTTAGGTTTCTGACCTGCTTGCTGTGTTTCAGACAATTAATCAAAAATAGGAATGAATCTCCTGCCTTTGACCTTTGACCCAGTACACCGTGACCTCGTAGTAGGCCCACTACTACAGGAGAAGCTTGTATTTGTTCAGCTGAAGACCGTTTTGTGAATTCCAGCGGTTAATGTCAGTGCAATTACCAAGTTTAATTATAAGACCAAAGGCCCAGATAACATATTCCTGAGTCCCAGCTAGAGGAGCTCTAAATGGTAGCTCATTAACCACTTTTGGCCTGACGACGAAATAAAAAAATGTTTCTATGTCAGTGGTGCTCAATATTTCATGTCAAGGAACCCAACGTTTTTTTGTAAGAGGCCACTGAACCCCATCTAAAAATATGTTGTTCCTGGGACCTCCCAAGAAGCAAAGATTTGAGTTAAAAACATTCGTTCTGAAAAAATATATATTCCAAATTTGCGCCACATTTTCACGATTTTTCAAAAATAGCAGATCTACAAGCTCGTCGGTGGCGCGCTATGAGCTTGTAGATCTGCTATTTTTCAATAGCTAAATTATAACATAATGTTTAAAACACCAAAAGGGGTTCCCGCCCACAATGGGTTAAAATGCTCAGAAATAGCATAAATATAGCGGATGAATAATGTCGCATTGTGACACGGTGTGAACTTCTAGATTGGCTATTTTTGCGCAACACCGTCTTAGGTTCAACCAGTATAGAAAACAGTAAATATGCTAAAAATATGCTAAAAAAGTAATTATTTTGTCACAGGGCTCCCGTTGGACACTCCAAGCTACCAGGATGAACATGGCTTTTGTAAGCTTTGTTTTTTTATAATTATTGTCCTGTACTGTACTCTATGCTAATCTGTACAATTGTTACTTACAAATGTGATTCAAAATGTTTATTTTTTTTGTTGTGTATTTTATTGTGCATTCATATCACTGATTACTTATCACATTATCTTATCATTCTACCGGTATAATTGTGTCCATGATAAGCTTTTGTTGATGCCAAACCTCAAATGTGTCTGAAATCCGAGTCAAACTTTCGCTTTTTCTTTTTTTTTTCAACAGGGAGACTCTTTCATTCTGAAGCCTGACCAAATGCAGGTGCAGTGAAGGGTTCAAAGGCGCACACACACACACACACACACACACGCGCGCACACACACGCACGCACACTGGTAAAGCTCAGGTGAATCATCCTTTTATAAGTATCGTATTGACTAATGTTTGACATCATGTGTGGTTGTGAACTGTCCACTCTCCACAATCTCTTCCACTGGTGAGGTGACACTGTGCTTACGGATGTGCATGTGTAATCATCTCTTGTGAATGTGCAGAGCTACAATCTTTATGATTTTATTTTGTGTGACATTTTATAGAGTTGTTTTCCTCCCTCCCTTCTCGTCTCTCTCTCTCTTAGATGCTCAACGCTCTGCTCATTCTGCTGTTCGTCCCCGTCTTTGATATGATGGTCTACCCCCTCGTGGGCCTCTGTAGGATCAACCTCACGTGAGTCGGGTATAGGCCGTTTATACTTACCGTTCTCAACTTCATGGCCAAATGTACATCTAACAGGCCTCTTTTACTGGGTGTATAACCACTCGTGAACACACCTTTTTTTTTTCAACAATGTATTTATTTTCCTTTTTTAAACACAACTGACAATACAAACATACAAAAAACAACAATGAACATTACAAGACAATTACTGGTATAAAGAAAGCAAAACAACAATAACCCCCAAAAAAAACAAAAAAAACAGCAGCACTACTCCTCTTCAGCTCCATCCATTAAATGTGACAAGTTATTGTTCTTTATGTAACTTATAAAACATCCCCACACCTCCTGAAACTTTTCTTATTTGTCCTTAAGAATGTATGCAATCTTTTCCAAAGGTAAACATAAAGACAATTCCCTGAATCACTGTGTAATACTTGTCTGGCCTCTTCCAGGTCAATGCTATCATTCTCTAAGCCATTCTCTAAGGCCTATATCTATAAACATTTGTTCATTACACTTTATCTTGTGTCCTCGTGAACACACCTTAACCGCTTAAGTGAGCATTAGCATACACGGAAACCTTACTATACACTTTCAGCATCTGTCCTTGGTCAACCTTATCTTTATAGAATGTGTCCTCCTCGCCACCGTGCACGTTATAAGATTTAGACACCATTTCTGTCTAATTCTCTCCCGTGTCTCAGAGGTGGGCTGTGGACACATGTTCAGAAACCTTACTCCCTGCAGAGTCAACTAAAACTAAGACGAAAAATGTTCGTCAACGTCGCTTTTTTTCACAGACGAAAACTAAATGGAAACTAAATGAAGACTACGCTATGATGACTAAAACTAAGACTAAATATATTGACAATTTCTTCAACAAATAAAAACTAGGAAGGGACTAGTGGACAAGAGATCCAGTATAAGTCATTTTACACTTGGTTGCATGCTGAAAATAGCCAATCTACAAGCTCACAATGCGTCGCGCTGCAACGCGTTGTGGGCTTGTAGATCGGCTATTTTCAGCAAGTGTAAAATCAGTCATTACGACGGCATCAAGGCCCGCCAAAATATGATATTTAGTCGACTAAAACTTGACTAACACTAAAACATTCCGGGTGATGTAACTAAAACTAAGTGAAAACTATTCAAGAGACTACAACAAAAACTAAAATAGAAATTTGCTGCCAAAAACAACACTGGCTTACTCCGCTCCTCATCGACGGGGATTCCAAGCTATTGGATGATAGCCTTGATCACACCTGACGAAGACCCCGCAAAGGGTCGAAAAACGTTGTTCATTCCCTACAAATAAAGTACCTGAGAGAGCTCAAGATCAGTGTGCCGGACTGCCTTAATTTTTCATTTGGAAATTATACAGCCTTTCTTTCTCTTCCTGGAAAGTTAACACGCTGAAATAGAAAGCTGTTGCATTTGCATTGGTACAAAACGATTAAGGTTTAGAAATCTTTCTACAGCAAGTACTGTATAAAGTAAGTACAGATGGAGCTCGATAACCGATACCTGATAAAAAATCTGATAACAAGCTTATCGAATATCCATTATCAATAAGCTTGGAGGATCAAAGGAAGTGTAGATAAATGAAGTCCTCTGTTCAATAAGCTGTTATCGAGCATATTGCGGCCCATGACGTCATGTTTAAACAATCATGGCAAGAGGCGATCAAGAAATAAATGTAAAAAGGTGCTTGTTATCAATAAAAATTAACGACCTCCATACAAGGACCAGTTATATGAGGCTGAATGATAGTGCTTCTTTACTTACTCCCAAGCACATTTGGTCAATTCACCCTTTGTTGGTTGTGCCCCTCTTCGCACCCATTGGTTGCCGTTTCGTGGTTGGACAAAAATCCTTTCTCTCCATCCACTACCATTGAAATAACAGGTTTTTAAGTTGCTTCGTATTGATATTCTGTGCATGCGATTCTTGTTTTAAACTTGGTGTCAGTAAAAAAGGAACATCACAGGTGCTGCAGCATGGTGACTGGGCATATCATGTTTGTTTTTAGTTTATTTTTTCCAAAAATTACGTTTTAAGTTGCTGGGGGAACCATTGAAGCTTTATTATCAATGGAAAGACATGTTCTATGTATTTCCGTGGCCCCTACACGTTATTGTTAGTTTTTCACAACTTATTTTCATGCAAAAGGTACTGTGAGTAAACACACACACACACACACACACACACACACACACACATGCACACACACACACACACACACACACACACACACACACACACACACACACGCACACGCGCGCGCACACACGCACACGGACACACAGGCACGCACACATGCCGTTTATACACATAGCTCTTAAGTCATAAAGGACACATTTGCAACAGATGTTATTGCTCTCAACCTAGTCCTCTTATCAGGCAATGCGAAGGAAATCACTGTTGAGAACGATGTGACATCATAATGTGGAAAACACCTACAGTATCTGATCCATGGTGACAAGACATCACACCACATTCAGAGCAGATGCTAATTTAAGATTATACAGTGTCGACCCCTGTTGGTATTGTGTGTGCATACTGTACAACTCACCCCGGTTCGTGCCCGTTTTTCCTCCCGGAATTTTCACCAGTGAGGGGGATAACTTTGTAATATGCTATTGGCTGTTTGTATTCTTTTTGGAAAAATATAAAAAGATACTCCTGTGGAAAGGCTATATTATTTTACTTATATTGACCCTATAAACAATTTAGTATTATTTAGTATATGTAAGGTTTTGCCCACTCAAATGGTACCTCGTCAGATAATCCCCACATATACAACAACTTCTGTGAACAGACTTCACTGTAGTAGCTTTTCATAAATTATATTTGTACTTAGGCTGTTCTGCTGTCATGAAAGTTTATAGTTAGAGAAATTCAAAGTCCAGCCGTCTGCTGTCCAGCCTCTCCCACCCCTCACTGGGGAAAATTCTGGGAGGAAAACAGTAACTGGGTGAGTTGTCTTGTTACCATGTGCGTGAAGGCCTTGCATTGGCTCACTATTCCCTTTTGCCTTCATTTAGACCCCTAAAGAAGATGGCCGTTGGTATGATATTTGCGGCGTTGGCCTTTGGAGCAGCTTCTTTGGTGGAGTGGACGGTTGTGGTATGTATGGGACGATGAAAATATGTGACTTTGTGTGTTATAAGTACAGTATACACTTATCCCATACCAAGCCTTTCATTGCACTGGGTGAGGGGAAAGCAACGAGAGTGGCAGCTGATATCGGATTACTGTTATTAACCCTAGGGGCCCTATTTTGCGTGTCTTAACTACCAGGTATTATGACTTAAAGGAGAACTTTATTTTGGCCACAAAAGTTTACGGGATCTACTGAATGTGTCAAACTGACATATTGAGCCTATGACGCACACTGTGTGGCTTCCCCCCCCAGTAGGCTACCTTCACATTCAGTAGATCCTGTGATCTTTTGTGGCCAGATGTAATTTCTTGGGGTCTAGTAGGACTATAATAAATAATAACAAAATAAATCACTATAAGATTTTGTAAAAAAATATATATATTTAGCCCCATGCTCGAATGCCCCCGCCCCCTTGTCAAAAACAGCTAAAATCCCTAATACGGAAGATAGCAGCGAATGAAAAATAATCAACACTCATCTATTACTTTTTCTAATAACAACCTAAAACATGAACCTTGGTTGAAAAAAACTAAAGTTGTCCTTTAACTTAAAGGGATTGTGACATAATTTTTGTAATTTTTCTTATTTATTTATTTTGGTTTTCTGAGCTCAATGGCACCCAAAAAACCTGAGCTTATAACATTCAGTAGATTGTGCTCAGATTTTCCTGTGGAGTGTGATGTAAGAGCCAGCAAATCCCATATATCATATCGTTTTTCATTTAAGCTGAAAGACAGAGAGAAAACCACAGAAAATCCACTGAATGTTCAAAGTTCAGGTTGTTGGGTGTAATAGAGGGTATGTGCATGCATAAAGTGAATGGCAAATCGAGTGGCAAAGTGAGTTTAATGTCGTTTAACATAATTTAATGCAATCAGATTCTGTTTGGATGTATGGGCTGTCAAGGTCAGAAAGTAATTGTTTGCAACTCAGTAGGCGTTCCCGCATTACATCAAAGGTCATAAAACCTAAAAGAAAAATAAATGAAAATGAATGTCCTGAAACCGTTAAGACATGGAGGCATGGCCAATGCTATTTGGCTGCATTGATTGGCATAAGTCATGGTACTCAACTGCTCCTTTGCCACTTAACGGGAGCTGACCTTAACCTTGGGCCCAGCTGCGTGGGTACCGAGACGAGTCCCGTTGTCTGCAGCTGCCGCGAGCATGAGGGGGGGAGGGGGAGGTCACAGATGTGTCACTCTATGTGAGAGTACAAGTCTGATCATAATAAACCTTGAATCATCTGAAGCAGAGGCGTATCTACAATAAGGCGAGGACAGGCGTCCGTCTGTCCAAATCCATTTTCTGCCTGGCCAAAATTCATACACTGAGGACAAAAACAACACCTGAGAACTAGTGGACTTAGTGGACAGCGGATTGGCCGTTGCGCGTATAGCGCGGCCCTCAATCACCCATTCATGCAAATGCGTGCCTTTCAGCCTTTGTATCCTACTGTCTGGCAGGTATATCTCTTTGAAAACCTTTAGTGCTACTGATTGTGTGCGGGACGACGACAATTAACACATCTTGCCTGCCCAAAATGTAATTCCTGGAAACGCCACTGCTCTCAAGTTGTCGAGTAATTAATGTTAAGTAATTAACTGCCATTTAAATGACAGTAACTGTAACGGCATTACCAAGTTGGGAAAAATTAACTAGTTCCATAGTTACCGCAACAAATGTAATAAAACTAATCTTTCAATCATGTTCAATGGTTTGGGGAAAAGATAGGGTTCACAATGCAGATTTTTGAAGGGCAAAATGGGGCTTAAAGATGGAGTGCCGTGATTTTTGTACTCTGTTTTGTTTGTGTCTATGGAGTTAACGTTACTCTAATAGACCCCCAGGGGTGGTTATAATATTCAAATAATGTCTTCCCTGTGTATTTTTGGTTTCTTCCTGAAAGCTGAAAGCCTTCGAGTCAAAAGGCCCAATGGAAATAACACCATTTTAGTGACACCATAACCCGTCCCTAACCCCTCCCACATTATCATACAACAACAGCTGTGGGCAAGGCTTAAGTTCAGGTGGCTTACTAAGGTGAAAACCATGTATACTTAATTAACTGGTGTAATTTGTGTACACTGTACACTTTTGAAAGAAATCTTCCTCCTAGTATAATCATAATACCTGATGATCATGTTTTAGGGGGGGGGGGGGGGGGAATCACGGCACTCCATCTTTAAAGTGGTAAATAAAAAGTATCTGATAAACTAATTGAATTCCGACACATGTGCAACATGCACACAATCACAAACGGCTTATATCCAGTGCTCTCCTCCATTCCTGTCTTCCAGCAAACGGTGGTGGAGCCTGCGCCTCCGGGGGAGTGTCTCCTGCAGGTCTATAACCTGGTAGAGAGGGACATCTCTCTAAAGATCCCAGAGAACGGTCACCTGTTTACACAGCCAATCAAATACCTTGAGGTAAATATGGAGGAAGGGAAAAACTAGTTCTTTGCCGTTTGGCACTATTACAGGCATGGCCAATGCACGTTAAAATTACCACAGCTGAAACGGGTTGGTTTAATACAAACGTTATCAACGTGGCTATGGACTGCTTATCTGCTTACTTTTATAAGAGCATATAAGTATGCAGACGTCACTGACGTTTATAACAAACCAAACCGTTTGAAAATCGGTTGAAAATTAAGCAAGTTATGGTTATTTAAAAAGTACATGCACCCTATAGACACAATGTTATGCTGCCCCTCTGTAATATGGCCGCCACGTAGCAACGTCGCTCTCCATTGGCCAGCAGATGGACAGCAGGTGGACTCATCATAGGTCACCAGGTCATTCTGTTCACGGTTTCTCAACTAGTGGAAAGAACATTTAAAACAAATCCTACATTACTAAATGAATGGTCAGTGGGACCACATGCAATACCTCCACGGACCACCTGTTGAAAACCCACGTGTAGCTGATCATTAACCGTGCGAGGCCTCTCTTGTGTCCTGCCAGGACCCTCCTGAATATGTAAGGCTTCAATTAGGGCAACCCTCCAAGGTGGTGAACATGGAGATGAGCTTCGCCCCAGGCGTCGGTGAAACGTGCACTCAGACCTTCACGTCGCAGGAAGCCCACACTCTCATCTTATTTCCCAGAGACACCGGAATCGCGTGTAAACTTGTGAGTTTAGCTTTCCTAATGTACAGAGTCACATTTATATATCTGGGGTTTAAAACGTGCTTGAAGATTGATAATTCGACACACACTGAATACACACCACCAGTTTATATTTTGTCAATGTTGAGTGATCGTTTTTCTTGTTTTTTTTATCGACAATGCAGGTGACAGACCTTACAATGAAAAGTTCCAATGGCGACCCACATTTGAGGTACAGTATAATGTATTCAGGGGCGTGCAGAGAGTGTTGGAGAGGCAGGGGCTGAAAAAAGGGCACTTTTGGACAAAAATAGCAGATCTGCAAGCTCGCGACGCGTTGAGAGCTTGTAGATCAGCTATTTTCGGGGCGCAACGCAGCAGTCTTTAGCTACTGGAGATGCGGTGTGTAACGACCTGGATTTCTAAATAAATGTGTTCAACGCAAAATGCTGTGTTCAAGTTCAGGAGACTTCGGAGAGAAAAAAATGCTGAATGCTGCCTTCCGGCATGGCATGAACCATAGTAAATGCTGCATTCATGGTCTGGAAAGGGCAGTTGTTTTACAGACTGGGTAAAAGGGCAGGGGCTTGAAGCCCTCTTTGATGTGTGCACGTCCCTGAATGTAATATTTAGAGCTTGATAGTTAAGAGCAGGCTCTTCTTGAATGACACATATACTGTAGGCTTAAGCCCAAGTCAACAGTATCAATACAATCAATATCACTGTGGCTGTTTTAAACAGGTTCATCAACACACAGCCCAGGGCAGTAACCCTAACGGTTGGAGTGGAGACGTTCGAAGTGGGTGCCAACTATAGTGTCTCCTATAACAACCGGACCGTGGCGAGGAACACGTAAGTACAGTAGAACTGTGGAACACGTGACGTGAGTAGGACTGGAGTAGTCGGTACGGTATACACAGCGCTACTATACTGACGGCAAAATAATTGAGATAATAATCTTTTTACATCTTTAATTTATATTCTGGGAGAGTTTGCACAGTATTCACTGTGTGTGTGTGTGTGTGTGTGTGTGTGTGTGTGTGTGTAGTACACTGCATTATTGACGTACAGTAGGGCACCTCAGGGTGACCCAAGTCATTCAGATCAAACTTGACAAGATCATAAAATTATTTCCCTTATCAGAGAAGTTTCATGTTGACTATATTAAAACATAACCGATATAAGCTACTGTATGGGCCTAATATCTAAATTATCGTACACTATTGACTATGTGATTTAATCTTGTACTAGAACTTGACTTGGGATACTATTTCCCCCACAATGACATTTGATTATTGGTTGATTGATTGATTGTTTTTCTTCATCAGATAATAGTTACATACCGAAGCCACTCCAAACAATTAATTCAGTTGTTTGTTTGAATATAAATATATTCTTCCAGAAGATTTATTTTTATTTTTACGTCAGGTTAAAATGGGTTTTAATCATGGTGTGTCCAGACTAGTAACAGTTTTTGTATTGACCTGTGCTTTCGTTGGAAATGTACCCATCTACATACTGTGAATTTTTTTTAATAATCAATCAATACATTTTCAATCAATCAATCACCATTGTTGCCTCTGGTATTGTAGGTATCCAGATGTCAAATTGTGTCCATCCGACATGGGACCTAGCGATTGCAACCTTCTTCTTGACCTCGGCCTTCTAGACTTTGGAGCCTCCTACTCTGTCATTCTGTTGGAGGTAGGATACTGAGTGTGGAGAGATATTCAAAGATTATTCATGTGATCAGACCATTATCTTCCTGTTGACGGCAGTGTTGATTTTGACAGCAAATATTGATCTTGGTCCTAGTCTCTTGAATAGTTGGTTTTCGTCCCAAGATTGTAGTAGACTAAATCTACAGTTTATTTAGTCGACTAAAATGTATTTTGGTGGGCCTTGATGCCGTCGTAATTCACAGCGCGTCGTGAGCTTGTAGATCGGCTATTTTCAGCATGCAGCCAAGTGTAAAATGATTATTTTATTTATATATCTTGTCCACTAGTCCCTTCTTAACATTTTAGTGTAGTTTTTATTTGTTGTCAAAATTGTCAAGATATTTAGGCTTAGTTTTAGTTTTCATTTACTAGTTTCCATCTAGTTTGTCAGTGAAAAAAGGTTTTCGACGAACATTTCGTTGTCTTATAGTATTAGTCGACAAAAGCAACACTGGTTGACGCTGACGGCATGGTCAATAGAAAGAATACCTCATGATGTGTTGGGAGACTGTCTTTGGCGGAGCCTGGGAGTCGATGGTCGCTGAGGGGGTGCTTGTTTTACAGCATAGGATAGGGTTGGGGTTAAGTTTTAAGCATTATGTTATACATTATCTATTGAAAAATAGCAGATCTACAAGCACGGCACTGAGTGCCGCGCTACGAGCTTGTAGGTCTGCTATTTTAGAAAAATCGTGAAAATGGGATGCAAATCTTTGAATATATTCTCTCGGAGCGAACGATTTGAACTCAAATATTAGCTTCTGGGAGATCCCTGGAACAACCTATCTTCAGATGGGGGGGGGGGGGGGGGGTCTGCAGCCAAATACAGATCATTCTGGGCGTCTGGGGTTGAGCACCACTGACATAGAAACATAGGTTTTTCAGAAAACTGAGAACTTAGAAGATTTTTTTTTAAATCGACCTCAGGTCGAAATGGGTTAAGGTTAGGTTTAGGCATAGTTTTTGTGAGGTTATATAACCCCGCCCTACTAGTAGAAGCCGGCGCTGTAAAACAAAGCGTCCCATCAGAGGCTCCCTCATGTGTTGTTATGGCCATCTTTGTCTTCCAGAAATCGGGTAAGGTGGAGGCCCACAAGATGGAGGACGTGAAGGCCAACGACGTGCACATTGCGTGGCAGATTCCCCAGTATGTGCTGATGACAGCCGGAGAGGTCATGTTCTCCATCACAGGCCTGGAGTTCTCCTACTCACAGGTCAGCCCTATAATATTACATATAATATATAATACGACCTTTACAGGCATATGCAAAGGCCTAGCATTAAACTGGATCTCTTGTCCACCAGTCCCTCCCTAACTTCTATTTGCTGACGAAATTGTCGATATATTTAGTCTTAGTTTTAGTCATCAGTTTCGTCAGTGAAAAAAGATAGTCGACGAACATTTTTCGTCATAGTTTTAGTCATCGAAAACAACACTGCTCCCAATGACCCTAACGTTGTCTCTCCTCCCTGGTCTCTCTCTCTAGACTGACCCTAACGTTGTCTCTCCTCTCTGGTCTCTCTAGACTGACCCTAACGTTGTCTCTCCTCCCTGGTCTCTCTAGACTGACCCTAACGTTGTCTCTCCTCCCTGGTCTCTCTAGACTGACCCTAACGTTGTCTCTCCTCCCTGGTCTCTCTCTCTAGGCTGACCCTAACGTTGTCTCTCCTCCCTGGTCTCTCTCTCTAGACTGACCCTAACGTTGTCTCTCCTCCCTGGTCTCTCTCTCTAGGCTGACCCTAACGTTGTCTCTCCTCCCTTCTCTCTCTAGGCTCCGGCTAACATGAAGTCAGTGCTGCAGGCCGGCTGGCTGCTCACGGTGGCCTTCGGGAACATCATAGTGCTCATCGTGGCAGAAGGGGCGGGCCTGGATCAGGTATGTCCTTGTCGTGTGCGTGTGCACGTCCAACATAAGTTTTTTCAGTAGACACCAGGAGTTATAACGGTGGTTTAGAACAGTGGTTCTCAAAAGTAGCACATATACAAGGTCATCGTCACGTTTACATTTTTTTTTTCTGCCACTGGCAGAATTAATTAAATAATTACTGGCAGTCTGCCAGTAATTAATTAATTCATCCGTCACTTCCATTGTTGTTGCTAATCTGCCGAGACCCACAGAATGTATTTTTTGTTCGTTGATGATGCAAACAGTGAATGTCTGGGGGGAGGGGGAGGGGGAGGACGTGGGTCTCCCCCCCTCATTGTCCGGAGAAGAAACACTGTGCCCTCAATCTTTTGTTCTTTAGTTATCGGCAGTTGAATATGGCTTGTTTTCACCAAATACATTTTAGGGCTCCTTAACCCTAGGACGTGTGGAGCCGTCCTAGCTAATCCAACCGATGGATTGCGAGGACGTGTACCTAGCGCATTTCATTGATATCAAACGATTTTTTTGTTGTTTTTTGGGGGGGGTTGGCCTCTCGTTCTGCACCATACTCCTTGCTGTTCGTGCATTGTGCGCTGCCGTTCACTTCCCTGTTTACCGCTCAGAAAGAAAGGCTCGTATCTCCTAATCTAGGGCGCTCTCCGTGGTTTTGACCAGATGGATATACTAAGCTCTTCAACATGCCTCTCGTTTAAAAAAATAAACGTGAGGGATTATCGAGCGAATTTATCGTAATCATAGCGAGGTAAGCAAGCGACATTACTTTCAGAGTAAAAGCTGCCATATCTGTGCGGCACCCCGAAATCCCGGCGCCGATTGTGTTAGGTTGGCACGAAAAAGGTTGGAGAACCACTGATTTAGAAGGCATTTGTACAATCACAAGCAAATTCCTCTTCCTTTGCTTTACAAGGTCTCACCATAGATTGTTCTTCAATCCTTCAATAGTCCACCAGATGGCAACAAAACTAAGATTGATTGATTACTACAGCACTTATTAACATAAGTCTCAGCAATAAACGGTATAATGGTATTTCCAGTTTGGACAAGTGTTCTTGATATTTAAGAACACGGGTACAACTTTTCTCACAACTGATTCATAAGGGCTCAGAATAGTGAATAATATACTGTATATTGTGTTCAGTCAGGCGTTGTAGTCTGTTTTCTATTCTCATACTGTATACTACATCTCTTTTAGTCAGGGGATATTAATACAATCTGGGAATACATTTCTTACCAATACATTTCTTTAGCAATGTGTTTTGTAAAGGTGTAATATAGTAACACATCTCACAAAGATTTAAATTCAGTTTCCCTGGGAGAATTTGTGACAGCTGCTGAAAGTTGGGGTACCATTAACAACCAATATAAGGCTGAATCCATTCCAAGCATTAGTTTTGCACGAAAGGACACTCCTTGGGCCATAGCCACTTGCCCAAAATGTGGTTATGTTCGTTTTTAGCACAAGGAGTGTTTTTTTCCGTGCAAAACAAATGCTTGGAATGGATACAGAATTATGATGAAATCCCCCTATAGTTTGACACATCAAATTTTAATTTGAGTCACATTTTAGTTTTAGTCGACTAAATATCATACGATTTTAGTCGACTAAATCTACAGTTGATTTGGTCGACTACATTTTAATTGGTGGGCCTTGATGCCGTCGTAATTACACTTGCTGAAAATAGCAGATCTACAAGCTCACAATGTGTCGCAGTGAGCTTGTAGATCTGCTATTTTCAGCATGCAACCAAGTGTAAAATGAGTCTAGTTTTTATTTGTTGACAAAATCGACAGTATATTTAGTCATAGTTTTAGTCATCATAGCTTAGTTGCTTAGCTCAGTGAAAAAAGGTAGTCGACGGATTTCTCGTCATAGTTCTAGTTGACAAAAACAATACTGCTAGACACCTTTACAAACACATTGATAAAGAAATGTATCGGTAAAGAAATGTATTCCCAGATTGGACTATATTCTTCTGATGAGAATCCCCGACTATTTATATGAGACCCATCACAGTAGGGCATTAAGCAACTAGTCGACTAGTAAATCCACTAGTCGACCTTGTTGGTAGGCTACTAGTAGACTAGTTGATAAGATTTTTTATTTATTTTATTTGTTCCTCGATTTTGTAGGCCTCAAGATCAGGTAGATTATAGTCACCAATGTACACAGTTTTTGAATGTACAAATATATATTTCCAAAAGAAAAAAAAGAATTACAGGTAGTTAAACAACTAGTCGACTATAAACTAGGCAACTAGTAAAAATGACTAGAAGTGAATGCCCTACATCACAGTCATATGTCTCTTTGTCGGCACAGTGGGTGGAGTTCTTGTTGTTTGCCCTACTCCTGGTGGCCGTGTGCATCATCTTCTCCATCATGGCCTACTTCTACAAATACGTTGACCCCGATGAGGCCGAGCTCTTCAAGGACAACAACCTGGAGTTAACGGCGAAAGACGACGACGACGACGAGGACTTCCACAAACCGAACAAACAAACGGACGACGACCTACATCTGAACAGAATAGAGCGCAGCACCAAAATGTAAACACCACATCCGTAGGTTCGGCTTTTGAATCGTTCGCGAGTGACACGACGAGCGCTGTTGTTTACTAGTAGTAGGCAGCCATCTGTTTTTAAAAGAAATATTTGTTTTGTTTTTAAATGACTTTTGTTTGTGTGAATTTTTAAGATGAGCCAGTTGATATTTCTCTATATGAGTGTTTTACTTCTGAGACCTTTTAAGCCCAAGTTTAGCCTAAAGCCCTAACCACACCAAAGGGTCCCTGCGGTGTGATATGTCTTGTTGCACGTTAACGCGCGTCGTTCAACGCATGGAATTCAATGGCCCAAACCACACCAAAGGGTCGAGACGGTTTTAGCGTCAACTCCTTGCAACCGTTTGGACCCAAGGAGTTGCATGGTGACCCTTTGGTGTGGTTATATACTATAGGGCTTAAGACTCAGATGGGTTAGTTGAGCTTGTCGGTCTGCTATTTTCAGCATGAGTAAAACACAGACTTTTACTAACACTGGTCAAGAAGATAGCACTAAGAATACACAAGTAGGCGATGAAGGAATAAGTACCGTATCTCTGTAGAATGACAGTAATGTACAGATGTTATGTATTAATGTACATATTTTGTATTTCTTCTATACATTTTTAGCTTATGTTCCGATTTGCTTCCATATAGGCTTGGACAGTATCTATTTTTTCACACCTTCCTGACATTTCCCTGGGGTATAATTATCTGGTATATGACGGTATTTTTGTAAAAAAATAAAAATAAAAGGAGAAAAAATAAAGAAGCTAAGCTGCTGGTGGTCCGCGGCCAAATACAGATAATGCTGGGGGTCCTTGACGTGAAAAAGGTTGATCACACCACTGACATAGAAACAGTGTTTTTCAGAAAACTGAAAAAAGGCATTTGTAGAATTGTCCTCTGGTCTAAATGGGTTTATAGCCTCACGCTGCGATACTAATCTAATATAGCACTGCGCTGCCCTGCGTGGGGGCAACATGCAGTGCAGGCAGATGAAGTCTGGTTGCGCCAGGCTAGTCTTAATATGCAATTGGCCTACTTGGACGAGTCACAAGTTACCAGGTTTACGTATTTATTATATGGCCCATGGAATGAATAGTCAGTGGGCTGAACTGAGATGAAATGTGTGGTGGTGGTGACTAGGGATGGAGCTCGATACCCGGAAAAATCAGAAAACAAGCTTATCGAGTATCCGTTATCAATAAGCTCTGGGCTTATCAAGCCTGTTATCGAGCATAGACGGCCCAAGACGTCGTGTTCAACATAATCGCCCACGCTGGCACAAACATGTCTAAAAGTGTATTGATACTTGCCAACCGAGAAACAACATTACGCTTTTAAAGTCTGTCTCTACACATATTAACCAGTTAACAGTTCCTTTAATATTATTTTATTGGTAAAAAGGTCAATCCGTAGGGAGCTCAAAAAACAGTACTGTATTTGAAGGCCCTAGTGAAAGATACTGGTTCTGTTCTGAATTTGTCTCCTGTCTTTCCACAAAACAATAGAAAATGCTCGATAAGCAAGGTGATCGTTATCAATAAACATTAACTAGCTCCATCCCTAGTGTTGACCGACTGGCAGTTGAATAAAATGAACTGCTTTTGGGCTGAAAAAACTATGTGGAAATGTTTGAAAGAAAAAAAATTATATATATAATATATATATATATATATATATATATATATATAAATTATCACATGTAATTGATTAGCTTAGAGACATGACCAGCCACTAATTCTTTGCCTGTAACATTTTACATTGTTCCTTCAACAATATTTTTGATGGTATATAAATACAAATGGTGTAATGCCACCCCATGCCAATTCGCTTATTTCCATCGCTCAAAATTATAATTTCTTTGTATATATCCTCTCTTCATAATGTAAATAATATCCCAAGCGGCACACTTTACTACTTCTTTCGATGGAAATAAGCGAACTAGCATAACACCCCATAGCCCCATTCAATTCCCATTCAATGCAATGCAATTCATTGAGGGCTTATGGTAGGGAAAATAGCCAATAAGGAGTTTTTGCACAAAAAAACACCTGGACCTCTTTGGTGGGGACGTAACAACTACAAAGAAAGGTAAGAAAGATAAAAAAGCATTCTAGCATGGAATTCTCCTTTAAGCTACATAGAAGCTGTATTAATTGATAAACTGGTTCAGTTTACATAAATGTGCCAATTATGGGACCCACAATACTTGATAAGAAAGGAAAAGTATAATTATTTACTAATTCTGGGAGACATTTTTGTACTGTTGAAAGTATGAAATAAAATGTATTTTCCTTTTGCCATTTAGTACATGATGCATATTATTTTCTTTTTTGAATTCATATTTGACGACTCTTCCCTGCCAAGATAATTATTTTCATATTAGGGCATGCAAGCATCAGGCCTCAGAAGTTTGTCATAGCTCGGTGAGTAACCCCCCCCCACAAGTCCATGTAAAGACATTGTTAACCCCTTTTGGTGTTTTAAACATTGTTATAATTTAGCTATTGAAAAATAGCAGATCTACAAGCTCATAGCGCGCCAGCGAGTGGCGCGCTACGAGCTTGTAGGTCTGCTATTTTTTTTTCTTCGTGAAAATGTGCCTCAAATCTTTGAATATATATATCCTTTCAGAGCGAACATTTTTAACTCAAATCTTTGCTTCTGGGGGGGTCCTGGAACAACATATTTTCCGATGGGGGTCGGCGGCCTATTACGTATATTTTTGGGGGTCCTTGCCCAACCACTGACATAGAAACATGAGGTTTTTCAGAAAACTGTCATGATTTAGAAGACATTTGTAGAATCGTCGTCAGGTCTAAATGGGAGAGAACTATGAAGAGGAGAGAACGATGAACAACAAACTAATAACTCAGGCTTTATCCACTGCATTCCCTTCTCAAAGATCCATGACGACCAACGTAGAAAAAACACTGAAGACCATATCTATCACTCTTTAGACAGCCTTCATCAATCACAACCCAACGTGACCGACCGGGCCCTCGTTGATAGAAATGTTCACAACACATCTCATTGCAACACATTGTGTGCTTGTAGATCAGCTATTTTTTTGGGGGAGAGCCAGTCAAGTTTATCAAGTAGGGTTTAATGTCCCCAGTATACAAACATAAGAGGCATTGTTCGTAGCCAGGTTGGCTGTATATTGCTAAACTGTCAAATATCCTACCGTGCACAGTATCATTTCAGTTGAAGGCTGATATGTATACCCTGTTTGTCATTATGTCAAATCCTCAAGTTAAGTTGATATAGACTCACGAGCTTTATAAATGAATATTTATTCATGAATAGAAAGGTTAACCCATTTTCGGTGGGAACCCTGTTTGGTGTTTTAAGCATTATGTTATACTTTAGCTATAGAAAAATAGATCTACAAGCTCATAGTGCGGCACAGAGTGCCGCGCTATGAGCTTGTAGGTCTGCTATTTTTGAAAAATAGTGAAAATGTGGCGCAAACTTTATATATTATATTCTTTCAGAGTGAACGAAAGTACATATATTTTTGGGGGTCCTTGACATGAAAAAGGTTGAGAACCACTGACATAGAAACATGAGGTCTTTCATAAAAGTGTCATGATTTAGAAGACATTTAGTAGAATCGTCCTCAGGTCTAAAAAGGGATTAAGGTGCTGTGGTGACACTGTGACCTTGCCTCTGCCTGTCCAGCAAAAGCTCCGTGATGCGACCGACGACATCGGGATGCACCAGACAGTCTATCAAGTCATTGGTGGTGATTGAGAACCGTGGATTCACGTGAGTGGAATATACGCCGCCGTCCTCCTCTGCCCTTTCGGCTGCCTTCTCCTGGTGTTCTGGAGTCCTGTCTGTCTCACAGCCACCACCACGTGCCCCACGTTCCTGCGGTCGGCCGGCAGCGGGCACTGCAGCGACGGGCCTGCTGGTCTGTGGTGCTCCGTCCGGGCAGATGGCGGATTCTTCACGCGCATCCGTGCGCTCACCGCGGGGCACCGGGATGAGATGAGGCCCGAATGGAACGGCACGGGACGCAGTGTCCTGTCCGGAGGAGGACGAGCCGCTGTTCTTTTTCTCCACCCCGCTGGAGTCCCGCTTGACCGCCGCTCCGGAGTGATGCATGGTGGGTTTGTTGCCGCGGCGCTGCCCACACCTCTCTCTCTCCATACGGGCCTGCACCGCCAGGTTCACATAACGCATGTTCTCATCGTGGGACGCCACTCTGTCGTCCTGTGACAACAAAAAGGTTACGCAGAGGTTGTTGTTATAGGAGCATCCTTTAGTACAGTGGTTCCCACACTTTTTCATGTCAAGGACCCCAAAATTGACACTAATTAGCCCGTGGACCCCTATTTGAAAACATGCCAGGGACCCCACAGAAGAGAATTTTTTTACGGCTCTAGCAGTGATTCTCAACCCGTTTAGTCCATCCATTAGTCTACGGACCCCCATTTAATGGCATTTCTATCTCTGGGACCCCCAATTTAGATTGTAAAATCAATGTTAATTTAACTGTGGACCCCCTGGAACTCCCTCAAGGACCCCTGGGGGTCCCCGCCTCCCCGGACCTCACTTTGGGAACCACTGCTTTAGTATTCCTGTTTAGATCTAATTTACGTTGTGTACTGTATGTCTAATGAATGAATGTATGTCTTTGAAATTCTATTTGAGAACATTTAACTCGCAAAAAAACGAAAACAAACAAACATTGAAGAGTGGTTAAATTAATCGGGACCCATTGCCTGCATAATTGCCGACATAGCGATGTCGTGAAAAAGTCAAATTATGGCCTATATATCAGCCAAACCGATATATAGTGGTAACTGGTAACCACCATACAATATTGTACTGTATCTAAACTGAAAGCCTCTTCTAAATGGAAAGCTGGTCTGTTAAGGGTCCGCTGGTGGGAAACCGCCTAGCTTGGAAAGAATCCAAGCATTCAATCGTTGACTGAACTCGACTCTTGAGAAAGCGTCTGGGTTAAAGTCTGTGTTTCAGTCTCTCCATACAGCTCATGGCTTTACACTTTCTCTGGAGTCTTGCCAAGTAGGAAGAATAGTTCCTTCTGATCTGTGCCTCTATATAGCACCTCAGGCTCAGGTCAGTACTGCAAATACCACCGTTTCCTGGAGGAGGAACCGATGATGTATGAGTTCTGTGTGGTAGAATCTGTACCAGGCTTTCAACCTTTTTAGACAGGGAATGAGTGACGAGAGGAAGTGAGACTTTGTCTGCATGTGGATCACTTTTTAGCTGTGACTGACTGTGCAGCTATAAGTCAGTCCAAAATGTTAATGTGAAAACTAAAGCCGTTTGCAGCTTCTTTCGGCATCGCTCCTCAGAGACGAGCCGCCTAGAAGCGTGTTTTTGGACCAATGGCATTTCATGATCCATTAACCCGGAATCAGGACGGGAACCCCTTTTGATCTGCTACTTTTGAAAAATCGTGAAAATGTGGCGCAAATCTTTGAATATACTGTATATTCTTTCGTAGCGAACGTTTTTAACTCATATCTTTGCTTCTGGGAGGTCCCTGGAACAACATATTTTCAGATGGGGGGGTCGGAGGCTAATTACATAGCCTATAGTTTCTGGGGTCCTTGACATGAAATAGTTTGAGCACCACTGACATTGATTTACAATACATTTTCTAGAATCTGGTGTCAGGTCTAAATGGGTTAACCCAGTTTTTCATAACCTGGGTCCCTTTATACGTTATCAATGTGATATCAGTCCAACCTGTCATGATAGAACACTATAAATATAGCTAAATCCCAAATGTAACATAATTATGAAGCACAGTACAGGAGTACAGAATATTTAACCTCATTTCCAGGCCTCTATATAATACTCCTACGTGCCATGCCCCAAAACAGAGCATAGAAATTGGTATAATTCCATTCCAGATTTAGTGCCAACGTTTTGCGTCTTCCCAACATAAAATGTTTTAACCCATTTAGACATGAGGACGATTCTACAAAGTCTTCTAAATACTGACACTTTTCTGAAAAACCTCATGTTTCTATGTCAGTTGTTCTCAAACATTTTCATGTCAAGGATCCCCAAAAATATATGTAATTGGCCGCCGACCCCCATCTGAAAATATGTTGTTCCAGTGATCCCCCCCCAGAAGCAAAGATTTTAGTTAAAAATAGCAGATCTACAAGCTCGTAGCGCGCCACTCGGTGCTATGAGCTTGTAGATCTGCTATTTTTCAATAGCTAAAGTTTAAAAGGGGTTCCCATCCAGAATGGGTTAAAGCAAACTTGCAGCCAACTCGCTTTGGGTCTGCTTCTGGATTATCAAAATTAAATTTTATTTCATTTATAAGACAAATTATTAAAAGCATCTTTTGTGACAGGCCCTGCACACTGCTACACCCCCCTTATGGCCAATCAGCGAGAAAGTCGAACAGACGAGGCAGATACAAAGATGGAACGGCGTAATATTACCTCCTTGTCCTTGGCAGAGGTAAAGATGATGTATTATTCAGAAAGCTGTTATGTTAACCCACACTGGGCCGGAACCCCTTTTGGTGTTTTGTTTTTTTTACTTTAAATTTTTATGCTATTTTTATCCCACGATTTTGCAACCCAGTTTTCTTTCCAGCCAATTATCTAATGTAATCCTGGGCGCTACACTTCCTCTGCCAACCTGGGGGGGCAGCGGACTGACCTCAAGCCTCCTTCTATGCATGAGGAGTCCAAGCTGCTTCTTTTCACCTGACAGAGGGGAATTTCCCCGGCCGGACGTAGCGTGTGGAAGGAACACGTTATTCCGACCAGTTCCTTTCCCCTCCATCAGGCGCCCCGGCTGGCCAGGGGGAGGTAGTTTTAGAGCCCTTTTGGTGTTTTAAAGCAGTGTGTTGCGCTTTAGCTATTGAAAAACGAGCTTGTAGGCCTGCTTTTTATTTATTTTTAATCGTGAAAATGTAGTGCAAATCTTTGAATATAATATATTCTTTCAGAGCGAACGTTTTTAACTCAAATTCTTGCTTTTGGGGGGGGTCCCTGGAACAACATATTTTGAGATGGGGGTCGGCGGCCAATTGCAGATAATTCTTAGGGGTCCTTGACATTAAATAGTTTGAGAACCACTGACATAGAAACATGGGTTTCTCAGAAAAAACTGTCAGAATTTAGAAGGCATTTGTAGAATCGTTCTCGGGTCTAAATGGGTTAAATAGCTCACCTCGGTGGGGTTGAGCCACACGTCGGTGTTGTCGCTGCCGGGCGTCGTCTTCAGGGCACAGACCACGGCTTTGGTCACGGCCTCGCCCACTCTGGCCTCATCATCGTCCACTTCCTGTTCAGGGAAAGATGAAAGTCGAGTGAAAAGAAAAAAAAGCACAACCTCCCTCCAAAAAAAGATGACGTCCGAGTGGGGTTAAGGTCAAGGAAGTGAAACCAATATGTAGTCTGGGGCAGTTCGTAGTGTCTGTGACCTCCTAGAGGACGAGGCTAGAGAGAGTGGCCTGCTTTCTAATCTGAATAGAATAGTTGTCTAGCACCAATGGGGGGGTTGGGGGGGGGGGGGAGGTCATGCCTTGTTGTTATGGCGGGAGTATCTCCTACTTCCATGGCTGTTTGTTTATTACTCAAAGGTTGAAGGAGTCGTCATTATGGAGAACTATCACACCGAGACATGTCACTGGAAACACATGCACACACGTTTTTGTAGAAGTTTTTAGACAGACATGCGTTGTAGGATAAAGAAGGGAGCATTCATTTCTTAAGAGAGCAACGTTTCGGTCTTGTGACCTTCCTCAGGCTTTGAGGAAGACACGTTGCTCTCTTAAGAAATAAATGCTCTTGAACCTAGTAGCAAGTGGTGGTGTGTACGGGTGTCCCTTCTTTCTCCTATGGTGTGTGTGTATGCTTTGTCACCATCGCACCTGCTCCAAATTGCCCACCGGGTGTGCGGAAGTCATCTCTCTATTAGATAGACATGCATAAAAGTTCAAATATTCCCACATTTTAACCCATAGTCAGGGTCAGGGACACCGCTAAATTTGCCACGTTGTTTCATGAAGTGTCTGCGCATGTAGCGAGTACTAGCGACACGCCGACACCGTGGCGTCTCAGCGTTATTGTGCCCCTAAAACTAGTAGACATTTTGGCCGTGTATGTCACGTCTTTTCATTAGAAAGGGGTACAAAGGTTCAGCTCACCAACTCAATCCAGGTGTTGACACTGACTGTGACAGGATCGACCGACTCCACATAGTGCCACCAGTGTCTGGGGACAAACAGCACCTGAGGAGAAAGAACCAATAAGCATTTAAATGTCAGAGAATCATGATCTACTATGGTCCATAAACCAGAGACAGTTGTCAATTGTTTAAAAAAAAACATTTTAGTGCATCTATTGGGGACATAGCTGTAGTTACAGGGAGCATCCATGTGATGGCAGCATGTGTCCTTGACTCCTTTTCCATTCATAAAGTCTCCCATTAAACAAAACAAAAAACAAAACAACAAAAGGCAAGACTTATTGATTGCTGGTTTCTCGGCTGTCCTAATTAATTCATGTCCTGCACCTTGGCCAGAGAGGAGGAGGAATGCTGCATGCTTGGGTTTGAGTTGCTTAGTTATTATGCCTGTGTCTCAATATCTGGTTGGAGAAGTATACTGTGGCAGTTTCTCATCTAAAACAACAATGGCTATTATGATCTTGGCACTGATAGGGGCCAACCGGGACAGGTGTGCTGCTTGTTACAACAAAACTACACAGATGAAATGGCGGTATTAAGAGAGAGCAGTCGGCTACCCATCATTCAGAATCTGACAATGCTTTGTCCTTCAGTGTTTTGTATGAACGACCTCATTAATAGTCTGGGCAAGTGGGCCCTCTCTATAGTGCTTACTGTTTCACTCGTTCAACCAACATGAACACAAAATCCCACAGAAATAGCAAATGTGTAAGCTCACACAAGTACGTCTCGTTGCAAAGCTTTCAAGCTTATAGGGCTGGGGTGGCGGCGGTGGCTCAGGGGTAGAGTGACCGGATGGGAACCGGCGCACGGTTGCCAGCTCGAACCCTGTGGGCTCCCCCAGAGTTAGTGTCGAAGTGTCCTTGAGCAAGACACTGAACCCCTAATTGCTCCAGTCCTGATGTGCTGGTTGGTGCCTTGCATGGTTTCCGCCGCTACCGGTGTATGAATGTGTGCGTGAATGGGTGAATGGCCTTGGATAAAGGCGCTATATAAATTTACCATTTACCATTTCAAAGATTGGCTATTTTCGACAAAGATATTGGAAAGAGATCGAAAAAAAAGGAGGGGACCAAGTATAGACCCTTGGGGAGTCAATTAAGTATAAAGGTTTTAAGTGTTTAACCACTCGTATTACTACTACTAGAGGTCAGTCAGCAGGTTACACTTCTGTTTCCACCCCCTCAGACAATTTGTGCAGAAACTGGGGACAGTTGTGTTTGGCGGTCGCTTTTGGGATCTTAGTGCCAGCAGATAGTGAGTGAGATGGATGGCTAATTGCTCTGTCACTGTTTTGACTCTTTAAGAGCAAGAGAGAGCACTGCTGGAATCTGAACAAGGCGTCGAGAGCAAGGTTATAATAGTTTTGGTTTTTTCATTATAGTTTACTTTTAGTTAGTTTTGACTTTTTTCCCCGTCTAATTCAGTTAGTTTTAGTTAGTTTTTAGAGCGGGTTTGCTAGTTTTTATTTTGGTGAAAATGCTTAGTTTTAGTTTAGTTATAGTTTAGTTTTTGTTTTTTTCGTACTTTGGTTTATTTGTCAGGTATAGGATTAAAAAAGATCAGAGTAAGTATTGTGTAATAAAAACCTAAAACATATATACAGTTTAAAAATATAAACTCAGCAACAAAAGTTCAGAAACGTAACTTTGGTCCTTTATTTCTCCACTTTGATAATACCAATTGCTATTATGTTTTATATCATTTTAATCATCATTTTAATAACACAGCTAAACGTGTGGGTAGCGCCCCCAAAAAATGTGCCAAAATTGCAAATGGTTGCCTGAACCCTTGCTTTGAGTTGCTTAGTGGATTGGATGATTGCACTCTCCCAGTATTTAGGAAAAAACACTTGTTTCTGTTGGTCGCTCGTACAGCAGTGTTCAATTGGGTTGAGGTCTGGACTCACGGCATCCTCTCCACTCCTATATTTTGGAGGTACTCTGTGATCCTGGCTCTATGGGGCGAGCGTTGTCATCCTGGAGGATGGCGTTAGGTCCCAGATTCTGAAGATATGGGATCGCCACTGGCTCCAGAATCTCACTGCATTGAGATTGCCTTTAATGATGACGAGTTCTGTCTTGCCCATGAGAGAGATACTGTTCCATACCAAACCAAGCTGTTCTGGCAAGGGTGAATACCAACCACTTGCCACATTTTGGCAGATGTTTTGGGGGCGCTACCCACACATTTAGCTGTGTTGCTCATTCCACGAATGCCCGATCCTTATACAATAGGCCTATACCCTTGAGACGTGCTATTTTACGATCATCCTTTTCCACAAGGCACTTCCTTGCGTCTCTCTCGCTGTCATAGATAGATAGATAGATAGCTTTATTGTCATTCAGCAGATACATAAAATGCATAAGAGAACGAAATGTCGTTTCACTGGCTTTTAGTATGCTAGTTAAAAGAGAGCTAAAATACTATTCAAATCTAAAATCCACTTTTAAAAACAAATAAATTAAAAAGCACCATTAGTTCATTGAGAGACAGATATTGCACAACAGGAGTCCTTATAGCAGCTTATATGGGGAAAAGGTTAGGGGATATTGTACTTGTTCAAAAGTCTGATGGCTTGGGGGGAAAAAGCTCTTGGAAAATCTTGCTGTTTTACTTCCAATGCTTCGATACCTTCTGCCAGAAGGCAACAGAGTGAACAGTCCCTGGTGTGGGTGGGGTCATTCCTGATGTTGTTGGCCCTAGACAGACAGCGGTTGTGCGCTGTGTCCTTGATGGAAGGCAGTGATGTCCCGATGATTTTCTCCGCTGTCCTCACTACTCTCTGTACTGTTTTCCAGTCTGCTTTATTGCAGCTTCCAGACCAGACAGAGATGCAGTTTGTCAGGATGCTCTCTATAGTTCCCCTGTAGAAAGTAGTGAGGATGGGAGCGGGGAGTTGGGTCTTCTCAACAGCCGTTTCTGGGCTCTCTTCACAAGAGAGGACGTGTTTGAGGACCATGACAGACTGTCTGTGATCTGTACCCCCAGGAACTTAGTGCTGCTCACTACATCCACTGCAGTGTCCTCTATGAGGAGTGGTGAGTGGCTGCGCTGGTTCTTTCTGAAGTCAACAATGACCTCTTAGTCAAAGTAATCCCACATTGGACTGTGTAAAACTTGTTGGAGAAATGAGGAAATGAATGAAAGGCCATTTTCCTCTAATCATATCAGACACTTTTTGACAGCACCATACCTCATTTTAGAACTTGCTTATCACATTCATTTTCATTTTTTTGTCCTGAAATGATTTTTTATTTATTGATGATATTGCATTTTGTTATTCATGTCATTGTCTATATGAATTGATTGCATAATAGGGCCTATAAGGAAACAAGAGCGCAAGGAATTTATTTTGGTGCTATCCCTTTTGAAGTGTTGAGTGTACTCTGTTTCTACATGTTCAATAAACAATTCAATCAAATCAATCAAATTTGATTGATTGATTGACGCGCTGCGCCGTGTTGCGAGCTATTTTCAGCATGCAACTAATTATAAAATGACTTATACTGGATCTCTTGTCCACTAGTCCCTTCCTAACATTTTAGTCTAGTTTTTATTTGTTGACAAAATTGTCAGTATATTTAGTCTTAGTTTTAGTCATCATAGCTTAGTTTTTATTTAGTTTCCATTTAGTTTTCGTCAGTGGAAAAAGGTAGTCGACGAACATTTTTCGTCTTGGTTTTAGTCGACGGAAACAACACTGAAGTCAACATTCCTATGTATAGCTTTATTGTACGCACAGTTCTATCTAGCGCTGTAACCATGTAATAAAAGCAGGGTCTCCTAACATAAATCCAAGTCGAAGCAAATGCTCATGAATCAAAAAGGCTAAGAGCTGAAATGACAATTTAATACACTCGAGTGCGTCGCGTTTCTGACACAGCAATTTATTTTGCAATTCCTTGGAGAGAAATTGTTGTGCACTGTTGTGACGAAAAGAGAGCTGAGCCAGAAGGCAAAAGCTCTCCGTCTACCGACCGAGCAATCTTCGTTCCTACTCTCACCTATGGTCATGAAGTGTGGGTCATGACCGAAAAAATAAGGTCGCGAAAACAAGCGGCCCGAAATGAGTTTTCTTCGACGGGTGGCTGGCGTCTCCCTTAGAGTTAAGGCTCATACATAGTCTGGATTTTCGGTGGTTAGGTGACCACCGAACTACAACATGACATCACGAGCCGCGGTGAAGAGCAAACCACCGCCACTGCTCCAGCCCTTCTCTCTGTTTTTACTCACCACCGCTCAACGTTATTTCAGCTCCGGTGGTCACCTCGCCACCGGAGCGGTGGTCACCACACCACCGAAAATCCAGACTATGAATGAGCCTTTAGGGTGAGAAGCTCAGTCACGTGAGAGAGACTCGGAGTAGAGTCGCTGCTTCTGAGCTTGGAAAGGAGCCAGCTTAAGGTGGTTCGGGAATCTGGTTTTGATGCCTCTCGGGCGTCTCCCTAGGGAGGTCCTCGAGGCACGTCCCACTGGGAGGAGACCCCCGGGGCAGACCAAGGCACAGTTGGAGGAATCACATCGACTCCCTGGCTCTTGGAACGCCTCAGGATCCCCCAGGAGGAAGTTTACTAATGTTGTTCTGGAGAGGGAAGTCTGGAGCTCTCTGGTGGTGCTCCCCATGACCCGACTACGGATAAGCAGGGACGGATTAACCCCCCGAGGGCCCCTGGGCCGGTAATTTTTGCAGGGCCCCCATAGCGCGCGTGCGCACACATTTTTTGTGTTTTTCCGTGTTTTTATCATCTTTTTGACCTAAATTTAACAAAATCAATGGCCAATGAAGGGCCTCAGGAGCCCTTTTCAGGGCGTCAAACCTAGTACCTTACGGTCCAATTTCCCTGAAGGGCCCCTGAGAGCCAAGGGCCCCTGGGCCACGGCCCCACTGGCCCAATGGCTAATTTGTCCCTGCGGATAAGCGGTTGAAGATGGATATGGATGGATGGAGAAAGCGTACTGACCTGTCCAGGGTGCAGAGTGACGACATGAGCCCTAGCCGTCCTGAAGGCAGGGCATTTCTCGAGGTCTGGTCGCAGGACGTCCACCTGGCTGAAGACACTGGACTCCTCGTAAGGAATCCTGGTCGGGTACAAGCTGGCTGTGTCTCCGGGAGGGAACAGGTGCCAACGTTTCCTCCATAAGAATACAGAAAAAAACCACTCTGTCAAATTATAGGACTGCAGGATACAAAGCTAAGTGGAATTTGAATGTGAGATAAATGGCCGTAGGATGATTCTTTATTTAGAAATGCAAATAAATAGAGCATCAAAGTCTGACGTCAATATCGGTAGAGGGCGCCGCATACTTTTATTTGCATTGTGATCCCCATAGGGAGGATTTTAGATCGCCTCATAAGAACTGTGTTTGAAAAATAAACATGTCATCCCGGATATGGGATGAAGAATCAACTGACGCTATTGTTACTGCTACTGAATTAGTTAGATTTTCGCTAGAAACAGACGGTATCAAATATGAGTGACTGACTGTCACAAGCGATACAGAGACACCTCCCTGACAATAACGCTGAGACAGCTTGTTTAATTTTGGACAACGCTTATATGAGACGATTTTAACATGACCACCATGTTAATCTCCATAGAGAAATTACTTCCGTGAACGAGGGGAAACCAGGGGATGAGCGACTCGAGCGAGTGACGTCAGGAATTCGGCGCTCTATGCAGTTACTGTATCGTTACACCCCTTGTCACCGGCTCATCGTCGGACTAAAAAAGGATCAAATATAGCCTTCAAATATAATAAATACAAGAAAGTTTAATATGGAGATACAAGGTTTCTTTCTTACCGACAGATACAAAATGTTAAGGTGGTTGCATGCTGGACGCGTTTTTCGAAGAAAAAAAAAACGATGGAGAAATGTCGCTAAAAAAGGACATGCAATTGACTAAAAACAAAGTGTTACGACAAAATGTCATGATAAAAATCGTGAATGGCAAACGGTCAAATCTAGAAACTGTATATTGCTGATAGTGTGCAATGTACAGTACTGTACGTTATTCAAGACTGCAGGCATTCAACCCTTGGGGGGGGGGGGAGGTTCACTCTGTGGTATAAAGTTCATTCAAAGTTCGACCGATTTCCCCAGTCGTTGCAAAAGCCTCAAATCGACAGCCCGTTTATATTTCCACAGATTGACTTGCGTCAGACACCCCGGCAGAGGCAGAGGCATTTTTCCCTTCCAATTCAGATCACCTCCGAATGAAAAGAAAGAGCGCCGAGACCCAATCACAAGAAAAAGGGAGATAGAAATCGTTCGGGGGCCACTTGGGTAAGCAGAGGATAAGATACAAAGGGACCTTTTATCTTCTTTTGTCACAGACCCCCACGAACGTTCCACAATGGAGCCTGCCACCTCCTAAATCAATGGCATCTTCAGCTCTTATCTCCATCAGGGGGAGAGGAGGGGGGGGGGTGCCAGAAAATGACTTGTCTTTGTCTGAGGCTATGGGGGGCACACGACAAGACCACAGTCTGTGCCCAAGTGTCCTCTGTCATGTTGTGCCCTTTTGATCTCTATCATCGGTCATTGAAGGAAAATAGCGCTCGCACACCTTCGCTCTCCATCACTGCTGATGGAGAAGGGAGTTGCTCGTCTCTCAAGAGCGCCGTCTGTCCATGCATGCCGGGAGAGTTGAATGAATAGATGGCAGGCCAGGCCAGGACAGGACAGTTCCATCACCAATCCCACTGGGATCGTTTTGCAGACAACTTTTGTCTGTCCCTCCCGAGTCCCTTTCCTTTATTCGTACCCATAATGCAGCTGTGGAAGATTAACCCATTTTGGGCGGGAACCCCTTTTGGTGTTTCAAGCATTATGCTATTGAAAAATAGCAGATCTACAAGCTCATACCTTGACCTTGTAGGTGGCGCAAATCTTTGAATATATATTCTTTCAGAGCGAACGTTTTTAACTCAAATCTTTGCTTCTGGGGAGGAGGTCCCTGGAACAACATATTTTCAGATGGGAGTCGACGGCCAAATACAGATAACTTTGGGAGTCCTTGACATGAAATTGTTTGAGAACGACTGACACAGAAACATAGGTTTTTTTTTTCAGAAAACTGTCATGATTTAGAAGACATTTTGTATAGAATCTGGTCTCGTCGATTTGGGTTAACGGGCACTGTGCCGAGAGGGTTGTGACGAGGTCAGACCCACAGCATTTCACACAAATCCCAGAGGTCAAAATATCCACGTTTGTCTGTGTGAGAGGGAGGATGACTGAGTTAAGCAGTCACACCTGGCCTGAGTCAAACTAACTAGAACTGGACTCAGAGCTGGGTGTGGCTGCGCACCTGTTGTGCATGGACTTAATCAAGGTACAACAGGTTAAATCAGTCATCTCCCCCCTCTCACAGTCTGTTCTTACCTTCCTTGCACCTGCAGTACCAGGTTACAACCATAAGAGTCTAGGTGACATGGTGTGTCTGTTCTTTACCTTCCCTCCACCTGCAGCACCAGGTTACAACCATAAGAGTCCAGGTGACATGGTGTGTCTGTTCTTAGTTCTTACCTTCCTTCCACCTGCAGCACCAGGTTACAACCATAAGAGTCCAGGTGACATGGCGTGTTGGCTCCTTCCGTTCCGATCCACACGGTGCTCTCTCTTCCGTCGCGTCCCGAGTAGCCAAAGTCGGACCATACGATATCCTGAAAAGTTGCACAGCGTTCAGTAGAGCAGTCACTAGTTGACTAGTTGCCTAGTTTACTAGTCGACAAGATGTTTAACTACCTATTGTCCTATATATACCCCCCGGGCGTTCGGGGTGTTAATTAACATGCACTATTTGGTTAGAGAATATGGTTAAAAATACAGCTGGGATCTGAGGTTCAGCATGTTATTACAGTAGATGGACCTTTGGTATTGCAGCTCGAGGCCAGCGCTGGTCCGTTGACTATCATTGCGCACGTTCGTTCATGTTATTGGGAGCAATGACACGTGAACGCCGTTTCATATGTGAACGCGTGCAATGATAGTCAACGGCCCAGCGCGTTCACGATTTGGCCCAATCCATCCCAGAATGCACTCTGTTCCTACCCGGAAGGAGGAGTGAAATCGCCTCATAGCGCTTTTGAGCAACTTAATGCAAGTGGAGGATGGGAGGAGAAATCCGGTGCCGTCTCTATTAATATACGCTAAGTCTAAGAGATGGACATGTGGGTGGAAAACTGGACAAGGAAAAACAATAATTGTATTAAAAAGACAATGTAATATGAAGGGGCGATAGAGAGTGTGTGGGCGCGAACTGTGACACAATCGCACACTGTACCTACATCCCCGTTTCACAAGCTGTCTTGACGAGGTCAATTACATGCAGCCAGTAGTGAACCTTATTGTGGAGTGACTGCATGTCTGCGGGGTCTTTGTTATAACCCATTCTGGACGGGAACCCCTTTTGGTGTTTTAAAGCATTACGTCATACTTTAGCTATTGAAAAATAGCAGATCTACAAGCTCGTAGCGCGGCACCGACATGACATGAAATATTTTGAGAACCGCCGATATAGAAACATAGGGTTTTTTCAGAAAACTGTCAGGATTTTAGAAGACATTTTGTAGAATCGTCCTCGTGTCTAAATGGGTTAAAACACTGGGGTGTCAATCACTCACTGTCAGCGTAGCAGCGTACAGCTCAGGTATTCTCCGCAGGATTCTTGGATAATGAGGCTATTAGCATAATAACAATATAATTCAGGCCGCTGTAAATGACGGTGTGGACAATCTAGCCTTCAGGCGGCAGCAATTTATATTGCGCTGTTCACAATTTAAAAAGGTGCTGCCTGCCTTCTCCGAGGCATGGGTTTTAGCAGACTCGTAAAAGTTGTCTCAATGGGAATTTATTATTATCATCAATGTGATGGCGTGGCATTAACAATGTGTGGCAGTGGTTTGGGGACACAAATTGACTTTTAAGCCTCAGACAAAAGAGAACAGGGGGGAAGAATATCTTAAGCCATTCTGGGCAGGAACCCCTTTTGGTGTTTTAAGCATTATGTTGTTCTTTAGCTGTTGAAGAATAGCAGATATACAATCTCATAGTGCGGCGCCGAGTGCAGCGCTATGAGCTTGTAGGTCTGCTATTTTTGAAAAATCGTGAAAATGTGGCCAAAATGTTTCAGAGCGAACATTTTTAACTTCTTGGGGGGATCCACGGCCAAATACAGATAATTCCGGGGGTCCTTGACATGAAAAAAGTTGAGAACCACTGACATAGAAATATAGGTTTTTCAGAAAACTGTCATGATTTAGAAGACATTTTGTAGAATCGGTCTCGGTCTAAATGGGTTAAGAGAGGCAAGAATACATTTTAATCAAGGGGGGTTTTTAAATCAGCAAACATGACAGGCCATTTCCAGTGATGCCTATATGTCACACGCTGAAGGTAACGATACTAGCGCTTAAACAGAAATCCTAAAATACATCCTGACAGTAGATTAATCTGAATTATATCTACAGAGTGGAGAAAAGAAACTGCTCCCATAAACCATCCAACCCTCAAAATCTAAAGTGACTAAAGAAAGGAAGCACTCTTCAAATGTGTGAAATGGTTGCTAAATTACAGGAAAAAAAGACTTTAGTTTGAAATACTAAAATAACACAATTAAATGTTGAACCATTTTGGATGGGAACCCCATTTGGTGTTTTAAGCATTATGTTATACTTTAGCTAAATGAAAAATAGCAGAACTACAAACTCATAACGCGGCACTCGGTGCCGCGCTATGAACTTGTAGGTCTGCTATTTTTGAAAAATCGTGAAAATGTGCCGCAAATCTTTGAATACGGTATATTATTCTTTCAGAGAGTGAACGTTTTTAACTCAAATCTTTGCTTCTGGGGGGTCCCTAGAACAACATATGTTCAGATGGGGGGGTCTGCGGCCAAATACCGATAATTCCGGGCGTCCTTGACATGAAAAAGGTTGAGTAACAAATGACATAGAAACATAGGTTTTTCAGAAAACTGTTAGGATTTTGAAGACATTTTTTTAAAGAATCGTCCTCAGGTCTAACCTCAAACATGGAAGGTCGATCTCGGAACAGCAAAGCGATGTACTTGTAGTCGGCATATGCCCAGTATTCCGAGGGGGGATAATCACGGAACGGACCCGTATCTGACCCAGCAGGCAGGCCACTGGCCCAACTTAGGAACTGCCCCAGTTGTGCCTCCACATAGGAGCATTGTGTTTCAAATAGGGGTGCTGGCAGAGAGAGAGAGAGAGAGAGAGAGAGAGAGAGAGAGAGAGAGAGAGAGAGAGAGAGAGAGAGAGAGAGAGAGAGAGAGAGAGAGAGAGAGAGAGAGAGAGAGAGAGAGAGAGAGAGAGAGAGAGAGAGAGAGAGAGAGAGTGAGAGAGAGAGAGAGAGACGGAGGGGGACAGATATGATTATAATGATCATCCATGCTTAAACTATTCATTTAAATGACCCTGTTTTGAAATCAATGAAGGCTGCATATCAGGATCCCCATACACGTGTATTATCAAGGTGACAACATATAATTATATTTCAAACACGGGCCGATGTTATGGTGTGAATAAATCATTGTTCCCTTTTTCTCCCCCTTGTGTCGAATCCCTGGTTTGGTTGATGAGATTTATATTTTTGGTCCAGTTGCTGCAGCAGTAAAAATTGATTTAGCAGTCTAATTAGCTGGCTTTTGGTTGAGAGCATGTTTCTGTTATTTACGCGGATAATTAACTATTTATTACTAGAGGCCCGGAAGACCAGAGCCAGATAATACCACTGGCAACAAAAGACAAAACCAACTTCCCTGACATGCTAATACATCATCGGATCGGCTGATCTAATTTGTCACTTTAAGAAAATGACAGAAGATGACATCTAATTCTTGTGTGCGCACATGCACAGCCCTTAAAAGCTCGGTATAGTGAAGTGATGTGGACATTTAAAATAAATAAATGGTAATCCTTCATCATTGGAATTTTTCCAAAAAGTAGTAATTGTAAAAAAAAGGGACGCTAATATATTAATGTCTAACTGATTAGGTGATGTAATGGTGATGTAAAACAAACGGTGTCAAAACAAACATTAAATTCTCTTTATTGTTAACGGCATTTAATGTTTGTGTTAGGGACAAGATTACGTAAATATTCCCTTCATTGTCAATGGCGTTTTTAAAACAAACATTGAACTAAAAACAAACATTAAATTCTCTTTATTGTTAATGGCATTTAATGTTTGCGTTAGGGACAAGATGACGTAAATGTTCCCTTCATTGTCAATGGTGTTTTTAAAACAAACCTGTATATATCGAAGAAAATACAAAAAAGAATTAGGATGTGTTGTGGACTTGTGGCTCACTGAACTTCTATTTTGGGTATAGAGGTTGAGTAAAGAAGGAACATTGCATGGGTTCTGGTGGTCATTTGTCATGCCGGCTCACTTGGTTGAGCATGGTAATTGCAACACCAAGATTATACACTCCGTCCTTCCTGGGGCTATATCCCAAACATGAATGGGCTCTCTGATCTGTGACGGCTTTGGATAAAAGCATCTGTTGGACTGCCACAGGACAACTAATGCACTGAAGTTGCCACATTCGTTCAAAATGAGAAAC
>NC_139707.1:35582392-35744892 GCF_964188405.1 Protomyctophum parallelum
TGTGTGTGTGTACTGTGTGTGTGTGTGTGTGTGTGAGCAGAGTGGCTCAGAGCCTCTGCCTGATGGCCTCAAAAGTCTAATATCTACCCCCTCCCCGGTCATAGGGATATCCCTTTGGTCTAGTGGTTAAGATGTTGGCCTTTTCAACGCGGAGTCCTGAGTTTGAATCCCGGACGTTGCATATATAATGTTGGTTTACAGTTCATTTGTAAATGTACGGTATTCATTTTAACCATCCACGGTATGAAACAGTGTATTTTGGAACCTTTCACCTCTGTTTTTTGGAAGTTCTATGGTACTGTTTTTTGGAAGTGTCTATGGTACCACATATTATAGTCCTAGCATTAGAATAGTATAGTTTTTTTTTCTTTATTGCTTTGCATAGGCTACTTATCTTGTCTGTATACAACGAATTGTGCAATGAATGTAATACATGATGGCCAGACAATACTACTTGATATTTTGGCCTGGGTACAGTACAGTTACTCAAGCAATACAAAACAATATGGGTTGTTGTTGTTTAGCCCTTATTAAGTACATTAAAATGCTCTTAAACATTGACAAGCGGTTCATAGAGTGAGTATAGCCTGTGGACTGATGATTGATTGATTGATTGATTGATTGATTGGTAGTAACACCAATCAATCTTGGGATATCCGTGGATATACACGGCTTGGGATAAAGGAAAGGAAATGTACTATGTTTACCCAGGGTAACTGGACTAAGCTCAAGAACTTGTTTACAGCCAGGCCCTGCTCATAGAACATTTCATGGTAGGGGTTCAATGCCTTGTCCAAGGGCACTTCAGCGGTGGTAATTTTAACGTGCCGGTCCGGGGATACGAACTATAGCGACCTTCCGATATCAAGACCGCTCCGCTCCGTGGATCTACAAGCTCCAAGTGTTTGCAGAATTACAGTAGACTACATTTCAAGCAAGACTCAATACAAAAAACTGTTGAGTGAGTGGACGACTGTGGACGACACCATAAAGCACTACACTTGTTTACAAGATAAGAGGGTCCACCTTGTCACAGAAAAATGATCATAAAGGAGACGAGTGACAAGTGCGACAAGTAGAGTAGAGGGAACAACAACAACTCACCTTTTAGCACACGTGCTGTGTGGCGAGAGAAGACGAGAGGAAGTAAACAAAAGTCACGTGGACGCCTGTCTGTCTTTCCCCGCCTCCTCCGCTGAAGGTGACTCCATTGTGGCTCCGTCGCTGTTGAACACAAAGCCATTCAAGTCGACGCAGTTAAGGGACCAACATGGCGGACGACGGGCCGCCGTTTCCCCAAAACAACGACGAGCCACTACCGCGTCACGTGGTCTAACCTAGCGGTACCAGTGGAAAGCTAGTGTTGCCATGTCCGCTTATTATAAGCGACGTTTGATTGATTGATTGATTGATTGATTGATTGATTTAATAACAGTTTGCAGAATTACAGTACATTTCATGTAGTACTTGAAATCAATCAATCAGTTGTACTTGACAAGTACAACTCAATACAAAAACTATTAACAGTGAGTGGACGACACCATAAAGCATTACACTTGTTTACAATAGGGCCCACCATTTTCAATTAATCAAAACATTTAGAGACGTACGAATATAAAACTATATAGTAAAAATTAAATCATCATAGGAGGTAAAAAGGGAAAAGAAAAGAAACAGTGAGGGGAAACAGGGGTGGGTGGGTGATTCAGTTTCGAATTGCAGCCGTCCGTAGTTGCCCTTTGAGAGCAGTTTTGAAGGAGTCAAGGGATTTGCATTGTCTTAATGACGGTAGGGCGTTCCACATTTTGGTGGCATAAGAGCAAAATTAATTTAATCCCTTATTTGTGCCGAATCTGGGTTGCACATGGTTTGTTGAACTCCCTCTGGTGTTGTGGGTGTGGACTTCGTTGACATTAAGGAAGTATTTAGACAGGTACATGGGTATCTTGGTGTAGCGAATCTTGTGGACCAGACCCATTGCAGTGCTGTACTCTGTCGTCAACCTTAAGCCATTCCAGCCTATCAAAGTGGGCAGTGAGGCTAAGTAGTAGCCTGACCAGTTTGTTTTGGGAAGTCTGCAGCCTTATTTTAAGGGCCTTAGAGGTGCTGTGGTACCAGGAGGTGCAAGTGTAGTCGAAGAAACCTTGTACGAGGGCTCCTGTTAGGGTCTTCAAGGTGTTTTTGTTGATCAGTGAGGAGATCCTGTACTGTATAGGAATCTTGTTCTTTGGTTGACCTTTTTGATTACATTGGTGGCCATTTTATCACCTCCAGGATGGAACCTAGGTAGCTAATTTCATCTTTTCGTTAGGGATGCACCGATCCGGCTTTTTGGCATTCGATACCGATTTCGATACATGGGTGTCCAGTATCTGCCGATACAGAGTACCGATCCGATACCCCCCACAAAGAAACGTAATAACCTATTAAGCTGTATGCCTCACTGTGTGGAGTCTGGAATCATTATTTTGTGTAAGGCTTGACTTAAACATTACTTTCCCAACTTTGTAAAACAAAATGTAACAAACACAGATATAAATGCACTGAATTATTTATTAAATAACTGTGCAACAATTAGACCAGGTTAATGTGTGCGCAGGCTAGCCTGGCTGCATTCCACATGTTATACTGTCAATACTACACTGCTGTGTCACAGAGGAGGTAGAGTTGTTTTCATACTGTAATTACACATAATTATCGGATCGGATCGGATCGGATAATGGATCGGCCACCGATCCGATACCCGATCTAGAATTTTAGCCTGGATCGGCGCCGATCTCCGATACGAGTATCGGATCGGTGCATCCCTACTTTTCGTGTGATAATATTGTCACTCACTCTAACCAAGAAGCCATCTGCCTTGCTGAGATTACTATTTGTTCCAAATAGAATGGATTCAGTTTTTCCCAGGTGTAACGTTGGGTTTGTTTTTCATGTAAAGTTGCTTGTAAATATTTCATTTGTATATATAGTTACGGGTTGCGTTTTGTGGAGGCTTGTTTTGTGCAAGGGCTTGTTTCCTATTCCTAATGTTGTTTAGGGTTACATTTTCAAGTCAAGGACCCCCTAAATTAATATATATTTGTCTGCGGACTGCTAGACCCCCATCTGAAAACGTGTTATGCCAGGAACCCGGGCCCCATGCAAGATTTGTTTTGTTAAAAAATGTTTAAAGAACATTCCACATTTTTCAAATTTTCTTTTCATTTTTTGGTGTGGGAAATTGTAGATCCACTTTAGATCTGCTATTTTCAAATAGCTATACTGTATTTGCGAAGTTCTTTCTACCCCTCGGTCTGGGGCCCATGACCCATCTTCTTGCAACCCATTTTGATAGTCTAGGGAGGCTCCGGGTAGAAAACAGACTTAGGCAATTGAAATTGGGACTGACATTTTAAATTGTTAATGCAGCTTTGCCCTCTATGCCCTCTGTACCCTCTGTTTCACCAGAGTGGTTAACCCAGATGAGGAAGAACTCATAAAAAAAAGGAGAAACATCTCTCTGGTAGACTAGATCTACCTGGCACCCCTAAAACAAATAACCATCTAAACTGAGGAAACCGTTACAATACCTGCATACCTGACAAACTACCTTAAAAAACTAAAGTAGAGGAAGCGAGAACAACAATCTGGTACCGCCCACTTTCAAAACAAACATGGCAAATTCTCCTTCTATGCACTGTGGAATGCCCTGACTCCCTCCCTCAAAAAATGTAAATCCCTGGCATCCCTTAAAACAGGCCTGAAAATCCACCTTTCAGCATGCCAAAGGGAGAGGACATGATTACCCCCCCCCCCCCCCCCCCCCCTTTAGTAGTGTACCCACACCTCCTTATAGCTATGTGTGAGTGTGTGTGTGTGTGTGTGTGTGTGTGTGTGTGTGTGTGTGTGTGTGTGTGTGTGTGTGTGACCACCAGCTTGTGTGAATGATGAATGAGTGGTGGCTGTGTGTGACTGGCTTAGTGGTGGAACCTCACAGGTGATTGGCTCCTGGCTTTCTGGTCTGGAGTATAAAGCTGCCTACCTACAGATCTTCAGATGTCTTCCTCCATGCCAGTCTCCCAACAACACCATTCTGGTGTTTTGAGTTAGCCAATACCAGTATTGTCAACATGGTTTAGTCTTGGTAATGTAGGGGTGGGCGTCCTTTCTTTTGGTTTCCTTGTTAATAGTGTTTCTTTAGTTGATGTTAGGTAAGATACCTGTGTTTGTTTTGTGTTTGGAGAAGGTAAGCATAGGTTTTCTGTTAGTTGAAAGGCAGGTGGCTAGCGCACATCCAGTTCCACATGTCTGGTGCTGGACTGAGGTAACTACAGTGAAGAGAAGAGAGTCCGCACACAGGTTTGCTCCAAAGGTGTTTTCTTTTATTCAAAACACCATGAATAAGACACAACGTTTCGGCTGTGAATGGCCTTAATCAGGTGATAATAGCCAGTATGTGACACCGTGACCTCCCTTTATCCTAGTCGTCACATCACGTGACTGGACATGCTGACTGGGCGGGTGATTCACAAACACCAATTAGTGACAATAAATATGAATAACCACCACAGCAAGCAAGTTTACAATAAGGCAACGGTTTCAATAAAACTTGCTGGTTTTTCGCTTGTTACAGACTGTTTTAGTATTTGTTTTACACATGAAGGCTAACATTCAAGATCAATCAATGACTCTCTGGACATTGGCCAGTAATGAAGGCTAACATTCAAGATCAATCAATGACTCTCTGGACATTGGCCAGTAAAGCCATCAAGATTAATTTAAGTGGACGAACCCAGATAAATGACAAATACAGAAGTTATACATGTATTTTAAAAAAGCAGAATAAAAGAATAGAATGAAGGGTCAACAGGCAGTTCAGTTCACACAGGGGAATCTGATTGTTAAGTCCTTGCTCGCTTTTACAGGAAGGCAGATAACTCCTAGTCCTCATTTAGTCCATGGGGTTGTAGTGTGCGGAGGGTGTTTATTTTAGTTGAGTAATGTTCTGTACAGGTGCCCACCCTGAGGTAATTTATCCCATGTATCTGATGTAACCGTGTAACTTATAAAAGAAACCACTGTACTTTGGCTTTTCAACTGGTGTTGGCTGACTATAGTTGGGAACTATAGGAGGAGACCATTTTTGTGTTACACCATGGTGACCCCTAGGCCGGGTTGTAACAGTTTCCCCAACTTGTACATATTTTTTACCTATTATGATGAATTGATTTTTGTTATTTTTCATGTCACGATTATGAATTGAATACCCAGGACCTGAATGGAAACAAGACCGTGAGGACTTTTTTCGGTGATCCCATTGGACGTGTGTTTGACTGTACCCTGTACTGATTACATTTCTGTTTGTCTGTACCCTGGACTGATTACATTTCTGTTTGACTGTACCCTGTACTGACAGTGATTAAATTTCTGCCAATAAAGTATTCAATCAATCAATCAAAGTGCTCGCTTCTTTTGGGCTTGTTTTCATAGACCTGGGTTGCTTGCTTGCTTCTCTCACACAATCTGGCAACACTGATCTGGGGCATGCGCAGTAGTAACAACGAACCCAACCGTAGCAGCAAATGACATGAGCGTCTGTTGTTATTGTTTCTCTGCTGGGAGAGAGGCACACTGAAAACAAAGTAACCCGACACTGACTACTTCCCCCTTATCGACGAGATCTACTGTAAACCCCTGCTGCTGGACGACAGAGGGGGAAAAAAGAAAGAACACTAGTAGTATTTAATAAAATGGGTGCCGCGGGTTCGAGCACCGACGCCGAGAGAGAACCTCTCCTCGTCCCTTCTCAACCGTCGGAGCCATCACCCAGCAGCTACAGCAACAACACTAACAACACCGCACCACGGCCAGTGTACAGCAGGGTGTACGGCCGAAGATGGCTGGTCCTGGCCCTGTTCTCCATGCTGGGCTTCATGCAGGGCATGGTGTGGAACACCTGGGGTCCCATCCAGAACTCGGCCGCTCACGCCTTCGACTTCGGCAAGTCCGACATAGCCGTGCTGGTGCTGTGGGGTCCGGTCGGGTTCATCCCGTGGCTTCTGTTCATGTGGCTCATGGATAAGAAGGGTGAGTGTTTTTTTATTTTATTATTTTAAACCAGTGTGGTTTTGATGTATTAACAGATTGGATAATTTCAGAATTACAGTACATTTCAAGCACAACTCAATACAACAACTGTGGACGACACCATAAAGTATTACACATGTGTTTACAATAGGTACACAGTGTCCTGCTCTGCTCAGCAGACTGACAACCCTGTCTGTGATTGTGTGTGATGCAACTGTAACCGTATATATTGTCTCTTTGAGTTAAAAGTCGATATTCAGTCAATGAAAACGTTATTCCAGACACACAGGGGGCCCATCTAGTACTGTGTGTTGACTGTGTGGGTCTCTGATTATTACATGCAGCGTTTTAAACTAGACCAAGCTGACCAGCAGGCAACAGACTTACTTATGTACTTAATTATAAACAACCTCACAGTCTCACTCTGCCATTGATTTCAAATTGATTTGATAGAAATGAACGTTATGCACGTTTGTGTAATGTTGCATGAAGTAGTACATGCCTGGTCATGTTATTCAGAAAACTATAAGTCCAATGATTACTGAACAAGACAGATGCACACAATGTTTTACAACCCCAAAGAAATGTCAGTCCTGTAAAACCCTAACATTTGGGATTTTCTGTACGGTTAGGAGCTATTATTAATTCATTGCACTGTCTTTTTCATATGAGCGATGGGCCTCATGTGGTAACAACAAACAGCCTAGTAAGAATAGGACTGCATCATTTAGAATCCTCCTAACTAAAAGACAAGAGGGCCACTTCAGTTGCGTACTCCTCCGTGAAATATTCAAAGTGTGTTTCTCAAATGTCATTAAAAATCGTAGCCACACAGACAAAGCAGCCACCAGTACAGTGCACTGCTCACCTCTTGACTTGAGCTGCTGTGTCAGAAACCGGTTGCCCTGCATCACCCGACTGTTGTACAACTTCCCTATTCGTCTGACGCATCAGGTAGCAGGCAGGCATAAACATTACACTGTTTATGTCTGTCATCACAGTACGAAAACAGAAAAGATCTTGTGACTGTCATGATGTTTTCAGAATGATTGGTCAAGGGAGTGTCATTCAAACACAATGAATGCAGTGACATGAAATTGTGTTGTATTATACAATGTGAAACTAAAGGGGAAGACCATAGCCTTTACGTTACTTACTACAGTATCTGGTGCTTGATCTTGTATTGTTTCAGAGTTCATCATCTGGTAGGATTTAGTTTAATTTTGAGGGGTGCCGGAATTGAGGATAAAATGTGAGGATGGAAAATTGAGGACGCCAAAAGAGATTGGCGGAATGTGATGATGTACGATGATAAGACTATAAAAGCACCCCTCACTTCACACAAGTGTGATTAGTTGAAAACATGAAACCCAGAGGTTACTCCGTATAGCCGGGGGGCCACAGGCCCAAAAGCTCAAGGAATACGGTTTAACCTGTGATGTTATTCCGTACTTTTTATTTGTGTTTTTTCTATTTATTTGGTCATTAAGGTCCACAGAATGAGAGGCCTGCTCTGCCAGAAACATTGCGAAAAAAGTTATGGCCATTTTTGTATTCCACACCATAGACCATAGTGTTTTTGCATTATATTGGTTGTCTATGGCATAGACAACCAATATAATGCAAAAACACTCCTTGGCCTAAATTCGGCCATAGCCTGCCCTGCACGTGCCATAATGTGCCCAAATGTGCTGACCTCATCACATTTGTGCTGACCTCATCACATTTGTGAAAACCCCTAGTTTGACATGTCACAATTGTGTGACATGTTGGTGTAGTATACAAAAATGGCCATAACCTTTCTTCACGATGTTTCGGGCAGAGCAGGCCTCTCATTCTGTGGACCTTATTGACCAAATGAATAGAAAAAACACAAATTAAAAGTACGGCATGATGATGACTTCACAGGTCCTGTCCAATTTTGGGTGACTGGCTCCCTGGTATGTCTTAGGGTCTAGGCATACACTAGCTCTGATTATTATAGAGCTCTGCTACTCTTCTCTTCCTGGCTCTCATGAAACGCAGACCAGCCTCTCTTCTGTTGTGGAAATAAAAAGCATGTTTTTCCTACTCACCAATACAAAGGTGGCTATGGGTGGGGCTATTAGGGCTATGGACCAGAGCTAGGCAAGCACAGCCACAAACATGTAACCTCGCCTCACCAGGCTTTCCACTACCTCGGAGGAAAGCCTGGTCTCTGTTTAAAAAGTCTGTATGATCCTCTCAGGAGTGGATGATATCGTTACGTCATGTTGTATTGTTTTGTAGTCGACAGGCAGGAACAACAGGCGTCAACTTTATTGAGGGAAAAGGGAGGTTTCTTCCTTTTTTCTCAATAAAAGCTACAGGCTACAAGAGCTTTTATTGAGGGAAAAGGAAGGAACCTCCCTTCAAACATGTATCCCGGACCCTAATCTCCCTGGGGAAAAGCAAGTACAGTAGATGATCATCCATAGACTAGATAGGATACTAGACTAGCTTAAGCGATGTGATCCAAGGTATCGGGGATAAGCCCATGTAATGTGCTTAAGAGCATCGCATGTACAGGCGCTGACAGTGGCAGACAGTTGTCAGAGGGAAGCTGCTGACCAACACATTAAATAAGAACGTGGGTGTCTATTCCCTTTTCAATGTGCCAGTCAGACCCCTAGGAGATGGATTGTTGAGGTGTTGCAGGTGGAGCGCAACACCTATACCGGTCCATCAACTTTCATAACATTGCGCATACAATAATCTTTTATTTTTTTTACATTAGAACCTTTGCAGCACAGTCCCTGGTTGACTGAAGAGGTCTGGAACTAGAACTGCCAGGCCAACTGGTTTTGTGTTAAACTGGGATCCCTTAACCTCGCCTCACCAGGCTTTCCACCACCTCGGAGAAAAGCCTGGTCTATGAAAAGGAAGGTTCCTTCCTTTTCCCTCAATAAAAGCTCTCGTAGCCTGTAGCTTTTATTGGGAAAAATGGAAGGAACCTTCCTTTTCCCTCAATAAAGTTGACGCCCGTTGTTCCTGCCTGTCGACTACAAAATAATACTACAACATGACGTAACGATATCATCCACTCCTGACCGGATCATATACCAAAATGAAATGGTGCCCAGGCTAGGGATCCCTTTGATGTGCTGTTTACAGCAGCGGTTCCAGAGGCCATAAACCCAACCAGAGGCCATAACCCGCTATTGTGAAATGGCTTTAATGAAACCAAAGTTATGGGAAATAGCAGATCGATCAGCTCACAAGGCGTTGTGAACTTGTAGGTCTACTATTGTCACAGACAATGACATGGCTTAAAGAAGTGCTATATACAGTATACAAATACATACACTATACAATATACTGGTGTGTGTGTGTGTGTGGATTATTTAGAATTTACATCAGAATCTTTAAGATATAATCAAGGTAGAGAGTGGACTGAAACAATGTCACGTTTAATACAAGAGCGATCCGGATCGCCCAGGGAGACTGCATGCAACGCAGCCCCCAGAGCTGTTTACATGTGTCTCTCTTATTCACAACAAAAGACCATAAATACACTGGAGTTGTGGTCAGTGGACATGGTCACACAAGGAGCTATGTAAGAATCCTTCGTTTGACAGGCAGCCAACAGGTGGAAGCCTTGCTTCCCAGTATACTGTGAGGTGTGAAAGGGACACTAAGGCCCGATTCATACTCCTAAAGTCGGCTCCCCGATGCTACCGAAAATCTCTCCCACATGATGACTCATGTGGGAGTGTTTTCAAGACAGTTTAGTATTCTCATCTTCATAATTCCCATTACTGAACGGGAATGTGATTAACAGAATGTACTGGGAGACATTTCAGACATGCAGCTCCACAACTCTATATAGACATGTTGCAACCATGTAGCCACGCTTATAGCTGGGGATCAGCCCTGTGGTGTCTGTGTCTGTGGTGGCTGTTGATGGTAGATTGATGTGGCCTCCCTTGTGATGATAGTAGCCTGCCACTATAGCGAGCTACAGTGAGTGGCGGCTAAAGTTGGAACTGGAGAACGAGGAAGTGGGGAGAGTTCCCTGCAATGAGCATCGTATCATGTGCGTGAAACTGAGAGCAGAGACTTTCGAGTTGGTAGATGTCATGATCCAACGGAACGTAAGCCTATATCTTTTGGAGCTTTCACGTAGAAGCCAACGTACAGAGAAGAGTGATGAGTAGAGTAATTCCCTGTTTAGTTTGACTGTTTAGCTTGTTTTCATTCAAGGGCCACTTATTTTAACCCTTCTAAATCCTGACAGTTTGTCAGGATTCATGTTCCGTGTTTCTATGTCAGTGGGTTCTTAAACTATTTCAGGTCAAGGACCCCAAAAACTATATGTAATTGGCCACCGACCCCCATCTGAAAATATGTTGTTCCAGCAGGGACAAATCAAGCAATGATTTGAGTTAAAAACATTTGCTTTCCTTTCCTCCACATTTTCATGATTTTTCCAAAATAGCAGATCTACAAGCTATGAGCTTGTAGATCTGAACTACAATTACCATAATGCTTTGGTGCACTGCTCCTCCTTGTGGAGGTCCTACTGAGACAACATGTAGTCCAGGAAGTAAGTGAGCCCAGTGTCCATGGCATCATGGAGCCCATGGACACTTTGAAATACTAAAATATCTAAAAACTCATATTACCCACATAAAAACCCCCCAGGAAAGTGTTTATTGTCTCCCAAACATCATTAAAATAAGATCTGGTTGCAAAAGGAGTGAAGTGGCCCTTTAACTCTCTCCAACCCACCCTGTTCCTGTCCCCCTTTACCCATCCCCATCTGTCTTCACTTCCATGTTGACTTATTCCTGTAGGCTCCTAGGTGGAGCATAGGGCCGCAATCACACCCCGCCATCGGACTCTGTTTTGAGCAGCTTTCTTCAGCGGGGCCCACGATAATCCGGTCGGCTTTGCCTCACTCTCCACTGATCTTCTCCAGGTTTTGGCCTCCCCACTTTTCTTTTGCCCTGTGTGGGTTCCAGTCCAGTGCTTGTCTAGCGATGTTGTCAGTAGGTTTTCGGAGGGTATGTATGTCCAATCCACCCCCACTTCCTCTTCCTCACATCCTGGCTGATGGAGTTTTGGTTGGTTTTCTCCAACAGGCTGGCATTTGAGATTTTATCGGGCCACCTGATGTTCAGAATGCGCCTTAGGCATCTGTTGACAAATGTCACTTCCATGTGCCCTCTGCTATTTAGGGAGTAGGGACTTTAAGCAACGACGGCTACGGCAGTCCGCTCCGGCAACCGGAAATGGACCAGTGCTCGATGGATAAACCTGCTACGGCAGAACCTACACTTCCACATAGTGTCTACAACGCCATGTCATCAACCATGTTTATTGAAATTAGCTGTCATACATTTACACCGATTTGCTCCATCACCTCTCTCATGCTGTGTAATGTGTTGGCATGCTCTGAATGAAGAAATAACACTAAAACCATATTACCGTAACCATGTTTATTAAAACGGTTTTTAGAATAACACAGATTGCTCCAGCACCTTCCTCTTTTCCACTGCTGATCGTGTCCAGGCTAGCGCATGTAAGAATTAAGGCTTAATTCTTACATGCGCTGCCTCGACATGATCAGCAGGTTGGGAAACACTGAATTAAGCAATATCGGCAAGTTAGCTGACGCGCGACGGGGTGTTTATGTTTGACACATGCTGCATAGACGCGTCACCATGGGAACCAAAGATGGATGGGAAGTTTGGGTGATGGCTGTTTGCTTAACGGTTTTGACAGCTACGGCGATTGTGGCGGAGCCGTCCTGAAAACCGTCGTCGCTAAAAGTCCCTGTTGTGTTCCTGTTCCAGGTCTACGGGTGTCCCTGTTGCTGTCGGCGTTCTTCATGCTACTGGGAGCCGGCCTGCGGAGCGTTCCATTGGGCGGGCCCGTAATTAGACGATGGTAAGTCTCCCATGTTTCAAGTCACTGCCAGTCTCTCATTCTAAACTTTAGACACATACAGAACCTATCTGGTCCACCACCGGTTATCAACATCGCCAGGCCACAGCCACTTGTTGGCTGCTCGGCACGGGCAATCGCTCGCCTCCCTGTTGTCGGCAGGCCTGCCTTTTTGTCAAGTGATGTAAAAAATCACATCGATGGGTATGGGTTTGCATACTCTTTCAGTGGGAATAGCCTACATGCGACTTGGACAATAGATGCGCCGCCATCATTGTAGTTTGGACATCGTTGCAATTATCTGTTTGGGAGCAGACATTTAATTTATGGATTATAGCATAATGTTGTATTCATGACCTGCCAGATTTGTAGGCAAAATGAGATTTTTTTTTTTTTAAATCTATGCTTTTGTGTCAATTGTTTACCCTTTAATTTGGATTTGTGGGCTGTGTGGATTGGGGTTTTCGTTGTAGAACTTCAATGTAAAATGCCAATTTGTGGTTATTTTTTTCTTAATGTTTTAATCAAAATGTTTCCATCAAAATGGACAGCAATTTTCAGATTTGGATTGTAAAATATGTGACGATTTGTGTGGATTCCTGATTCCTCACTTCACCTTTACTGCTGCCTGCTGTCTCCCTGATCAGTAAAATGTTTCTTAAATCATAATTTCCATACTGCATCTGTACAGGGGTAACAAAAGACAAAATCAATACATATTCTTACTGTTTTCATTTTCCATGCTAGGCTTTGGTTCTTTTATTACACGCAAAGGCTCGGGAAAGGTCATTCTATGGTGCGGATATAAAGCTGTAATTTCAATGATTATTTCCTCCTGCCTAATCTGCCATGCACATATTTAATATTGGGCATAGAAGGAAACTATTTATTTTAATTTGGCCACATAGTACTTCCAGACCATGGAATTTTTTATATTGGGCTTTCAATGAGCAGGTAGCCTCCATTCTCTCGTCTCTAGTCTCCGTCCCATAAAACAGGCGAATTAAGACCATTTCTTAGGTTTATAACCTGCTTTCCAATAATACAGACCAAATTGTACAGGGGAATGAAAAGTCACTCATCATTTAAGGATATTTTGGAAAATGAGACCCCTGGTATCCCCCGTGATGGAAGCCTGTCGGTTCATAATTGAAAGTTGGCCATGAAAGCAGCTCTTATTAGTTTGCAGCAAAAATGGCAACCTTTACAATGACCTGTGATAGTTTTACTACTAAGTACTGGAAGGTCCATCCAAACTGGGTTTTAGCCGTACTTCCAAGTCCCAAGCTAATTGCTTTTAGATTCTTAGAGTCAAGAACACAGCCGTTTGACATGGGGGGGGGGGGGGGGTCACCTCTCTTACTTGTCACACCAGGCTTCTCTTGTGTTAAAATGATGATTAATGCATGGGCAGACTTCCTATCTCAGAACAGAACCTTGTCCAGGGTTGTGCGTTACATAACCCGCTTGGTGTTTTACAGCTGTAATCTCTTTTTTTACAGGGTACTGTAGTGCTGAGTGAGGACTTATCCTTTTGTAACACAGCGTCATGAGTGAAAAACTTGACGGATCATGCGCTGAGGCACAGGACAAGAGGGCTTGTTTGTTTGTCGTGTCGGGAAAGGTTTATTTTAGAGACCTGGGATGGTTTTATTGGGAGGGAGAAGAACTCTCCTAGCCCATGTAATACTAGCTTCATTGAACCCAGGCGTCAGTGATTTGCACGTCGGCTAAAAGTGGAATAGAGAGAGGGCTTAAATGATCAGGATGTAGTATTGACTGTAAGCTCTATATCTGCATGGGGCTGGCCCACTTTGTCTATTCATCACTGGTAATGTTATGGATTGGGTTTATGTGCCCTTAAAGGGACATAGGATGTCCTGGTTTAGATTGTATCGGCTATGTGCTCACTATGGCACAGACGGAACTGTGGCAACTAGTAAACAAAAGATAAAACGGTAGATGGAGTTCACCAAGTGATTTGACACAGAAAAAACGACCTGCCGGGCGTCTATTGAAATGATTCACTTCAGTTTAGTTTCTCCATGTTCTATTCGACAGTTATTTGGCTTAGCACTCAAGCCAACAAACGCACTTCTATAGGACTGTTACCCGAGTGTCTGTCGGTCCACTCCAAAACCGATCTTTCTTGCCTCACACTGAAGGCAGTGAGTAGCTCCCTTTGTCCCTGGTGACTTTGAACCACCTGAACCCGATAGCGTCCATATTCTGGGCATGTCGGATAGTTCACCCAAAAAATTAATTAAAAATAAAAATAGATTTATAGATTACTCACCCCATAGAGACTTGAATTCATGGATAGTTTTTGTTACGCATTCCTAAGCCAATACTTTGATGACCAGCAGTGGTTCCCTATGGAGACTAGGGCTTTCACTTCTAGTGATGTTTACTAGTTGACTAGTTGCCTAGTTTACTAGTCGACTAGTTATTTTATTTTATTTTTATAATATTTGTACATTTATAAACTGTGTACATTGGTGACTACGGTATATAATCTAGTTGATCTTGAGGCCTACAAAAAAAAATCGTATCAATTAGTCAACTAGTATCAACAAGATTAACCTGTGCCCGTCGTCACAAATGTGATGAGGTCGGCACATCATTTAGGCAAGTAGCTATGGCCGTTTTTAGGCCAATGAGTGTTTTTCGTGCAAAACTAATGCTTGGAATGGATTCAGTATCATTAAAACCCCCTAGTTTCATACCGGTATGTCACATTCTACTTAAAGAATGATGACATTTTGCATTCTTTGCCACTTATTGTCACTTATTATGCTATACTTACTCAAATTGCTCAGCGTGCAACTTTTAGCAACCAAGCTGAATTTCATCCATTAGGCCTATAGATAAAATTTCTGTCATAAAAGTTAACATTAATTACCATTTCTGGGTGCATGGAATTTCCAGTAGACTATTGTTGCTACGCGATCTATGTACGCGATGCGTTGTGCGTGTGTAGATCGGCTATTTTCAGCAAAGAGATTTGGGGCCCTATTTTCGCCAATGTTTTACCCCTTACTCCCCAAAACCTTTTTGCATTGAAAAACATTTTAAAATTGTTGTTAGCCGATCTTTTCGGCAACAAGTGAGCAGTGTTGTTTTTGGCAGCAAATTTAGATTTTAGTTTTAGTCATAGTCTCTTGAATAGTTTTCATTTAGTTTTAGACACCTGGACAAGTCATCACGAAGGCCATGATGCCGTCGTAATGACTGTTTTTACATTTGCTGAAAATAGCAGATCTACAAGCTCACAACACGTCACGCTGCAACACGTTGTGAGCTTGTAGATCTGCTATTTTCAGCATGCAACCAAGTGTGTGTAAAATGACTTATACTGGATCTCTTGTCCACTAGTCCCTTCCTAACATTTTAGTCTAGTTTTTATTTGTTGACGAAATTGTCAGTATATTTAGTCTTAGTTTTAGTCATCATAGCTTCATAGTGGAAAAAGGTAGTCGACGGACATTTTTCGTCTTAGTTTTAGTCGACGAAATCAACACTGCAAGTGAAAGTGAGAATGCAGTGGAAGAAGAATGACACACAAACTGTTAGTTACTGTAGTCTACTTTTCAATTAAGACAATGGAATAAGCATAATATAGTATAGTATAGTATTATGCTTTCCTTCTATGCATTCGAGTGCTTTTGTAAATCCAGTTTTTTGCTACAGTTTCATAATAATAATGTAGTAGCAGGACATTGTGCTGTAGGAAAATGAAGCGGTTGTTCTCCAGATCCACCAGTAGGTGTCACTCTTCGCATGGCATTAGCAACGATGGAGCTCTGACTGGAGAGTCCTTCACTCTCATCCGATGAGGTGGGAGCTGCACTGTATACTGTACTGAGCCCTTGCTATGCCCTAGGATTCATAAAAAAAGATTATCCCTTTCCACCCACATCAGCAGCGGGAGCTTAGATGGGGATTTTAGCCCATTCAGGACGACGGGGGAACCCCTTTTTGGTGTTTTAAAGCATTATGTATACTTTAGCTATTGACAAAATATGAGCGTGTAGGTCAGCTTTCAGAGCGAACATTTTTAACTCAGGTCTTTGCTTCCGGGGGGTCCCTGGAACAACATATTTTCAGATGGGGGTCGGCGGCCAATTACATATATTCTTGGGGGTCCTCGACATGTGAAATGTTTGAGAACCACTGACACAGAAACATGAGGTTTTTCAGAAAACTGTCAGGACTTATAGAAGGCATTTTGTAGAATCGTCCTCATGGGTCTAAATGGGTTAGATTACCTCAGAGAGAGACACAGGAGGCCTGTTGAGGCTGACGCCTGCCCTGTGCTGTAACTCACTAGTTTTTAGTCCAGCTGGTTTGCTGGAGTGCTGCTCGGATACGCTGGGAGTTCAAGGACATCGCAGGAGCCATCACATGTTCGCCTTTGATGATTTCCCACTTTGCTTTTCCCCCTGCATTGTGAGACCCAATGCAGGCCTGCAGTTAGCCAGGGTTAGTATCAGAGAGGACTAGAGAGCTCTCCTGACAGCTCGCTGCAGATTGGCTGTTATATTATTTCTTTAGTTGTTTTATCTTGTTTTATCTTCAATGGGCAATTAGGTTTTTTTTTGTGTGTTCTTTTTTTTTTACCTACTCCCTTCCTCTCATCATATTCTCTTGAGAATATAAAGTGCTCCTTTGTTTCGATTCCTCCAGCTCATTTGTACGAAATCAAAGAGAATTGTGAACTTTGGTGGAGAGAGGGAAACACTCTTATCTTGTTATCGGAGGAAGGAAGCTGTGACCCACAGGTCTTTTAGTGGGTGCTTTAAACAAAGGCACCTGACGGGGGGGATGTGTTTGTGCTGTTTGTGAGTGTGTGTGTGTGACATGATGTGTGACCCTGCTGATCAGACGGAGCTGTGATTAGACCCGCTGTTGAATCAAAGCAGCACTGCCTGCCTTCACCCCTCACTGTCTGTCTGTCTGTCTGTCTGTCTGTCTGTCTGTCTGTCTGTCTGTCTGTCTGTCTGTCTGTCTGTCTGTCTGTCTGTCTGTCTGTCTGTCTGTCTGTCTGTCTGTCTGTCTGTCTGTCTGTCTGTCTGACTGCAATACTGTGATAGGGCGGGGCTGTGGCTCAGGGGGTAGAGAGCAGGTCGTCCAATGATCCGTGTGTCGGCGGTTCGAATCCCGGCTCCTCCTCCTGTCCACCTGTCGAAGTGTCCTTGGGCAAGAAGACACTGAACCCTACATTGCCTCCAATGGGTCGGTCGGTGTGAGCTCGCCACTATTGGTGTGGGAATGTGGGAAGTGAGGACGACATGGTGCCGACTGTTCGCTGCTTCAGCTCCCAATCTATGTATGATTGAATGAATGGAAAAGCGCTATAAAAATGCAATTATTTATTATTATTATTATTATATGACAGTAATGACAGGAGATACCGTCTGGGATTTGAGATATGGTGATATATCATGGCACAAGTGCTGTCTTTTCCTGGTTTTAATTAGTGCAATAGTATTGAACATTTTCCAAAAATAGTGAGCTTGTAGATTTTCACCATTTTGTAAAACGTTATACATATTATGATATTACTATATACTATATACCGTCAATATACAATACCATTTTATAGTCAGACTAATGATGTTGATTCATTTTGTAAAAAAATATAGTTATATTAGTTTTTTTCCCCCATAGCCCCAAGTAAGTAGAAAATGTCAGTGAGTCAGTGTGACATATCAGCCTCCCCCAGTCTCTGTGTGATTGGTGGTGAATCTTGATACGTGCGATAATTGTGATGACAACACATTGTGGCCTGAGTGTTTAATACGCTGTCATTTCACAACACCAGAAGCGGTGTGCCGGTCACACCGGGCTTCTCTTTCTCCCTCCTGACTCACTCCGACGACAGGGTTCATTCACGTGGCGACCATTATAAGTTAGTCATCTCTTCGGTGAACACCCAACGCCCTTCCCCCCCTCCCTCCCCTGTGATCCTTGTCCCTGTCACCATGACAACACACCCCTCCCTCCCCCAAGCCTTCCATTGATTGATTCATCCTTCCTTTATTAGAGTAGTCTTTGATTAAGAGCCAGTGCCCTCTTTCCTCGTCGCGACTCCTCATCTATATGTATGACGAACAACCCTTATGGAATTTATGATGGTGTCAGAAAAAATCTGAGCAGGGAAGAAGAGAAACTCAGTGCAGGGGATGAGAATAAGAAAGTTAGTGTGTGTGCGCGTAGACTGTATAGTGTACGCCTTGAGATGTAGAATGAAGATCAAGGAGAGGATCTCATTCCCCCATCGATCCGTCTGGTCACTGAAGCCACGTCTCCTTGTCCATGAATGGTTCCTTTCTACTATCAGCTCTAGAGGAAAGGGGATTACAAAGAATGGCAGACAAATGTGTGTTCGAACATACATAGTGCACTTCTTTTTAGTTTTCTGTCTGCACTCGGAGCCACATGAACCCTAGCGTACCTCTTCTGGGGGGGGGGGGGGGGGGGGGGGGTAATTCGGCGGAATAGCAGAGCTACAAGCTCACAACATGTCGCAATCCAATGTGTTGTGAGCTTGTATTTGGCTATTTTCGGCGAAGGGTTTTGGTGTAGTGCAGTGGGTTTTCAACCATTTTGATAGCAGGGGCCAATTTATTTTCTGCATTTGAGCCACGGACTGATGAGGATCTGATGAGGTTTTTGTCTCTGCAGACCCAAAACAAAATAATGTTTTTTTTTTGTCCATAATTCCATGCTATATTGATGTTTAGGAGAGATAACCATGAGCAAAAAAAGAACAATTCTACATTCTCAAATTGTGTAGACTTCTTGTAAATTAACTAAGTAATGCAGATGTTTAACAATAATTTAACTCTTTAGAGCTCTCAAGAGTTAAAGATCTATAAGTGACCATTTGGTTACCAACTCTCCGTCATTTAGCTGGGGACCAACAGAGTAATATAGTAAGAGAGTGGCGTTGACTCCCATTGTAACAGTGTCCGTCTCATCTCATCTCAATGGGATAGTTCCAGCCATAGGAGCAATGTTTGGAACTATAGCCCACAGGCACCCGCTTTGCGGCGAGATCAAAGCGTGTCGCTACTCTCCTACTCTACACTCTGGGGACCACCGGCTGGAACCCTCTCAAAGGTCTCAACCACTGGTCCCCGGACCAGTGGTTGAGTTGTTTTAATGTACAGTAACAAGGAATGTGCATTATCATACTTCCTCCAGCTGGATTTGCCAGAATTAAGTCTTTCTTGTCAAAGGTAAAAAGGTCATTCATGCTTTTTTACTTCGTCACGCTATTATGCTATACCACCTCCCTCTGGGCTCAGTAAAAAAATAAATAATAAGAAATGCAAATATACACCCACCCACCCTAAGGTTCTTTTCACTGGCTTGAATTGAATTTAAGAACTTTTAATTGAAAACCCTAAATAGCCCAGGATCTTAGTTACATTTTAGATATGCTGGTCCATGAACCGGAGTGCAGCCTTAGATCGTCAGATAGTCAGATCTCTCTAGGATTGTAACTTCATTACCTGTAGTCAGGGGATATTAATACAATCTGGGAATAAATGTCTTACCAAGAATTTTCTTCACCAATGTGTTTGTAAAGTTGTCTACTAACATATCCCACATTGGTTTCTATTCAACCACCCTAGGGACATTTTTGACAGCTGCTAAAAGTTGGGGTACCATCAACAGCCAATATATGGCAAAAAGTTCAAAATGTCATTATGCGTTAAGTAGCATGGGGCGTGTCAAACTAGGGGGTTTTCATGATTCTGAATCCATTACAATCATTAGTTTTTCACGAAAAACACTCATCACGTCATCACAAATTTGATGAGGTAAGTACATTTGGGCATACAGTATTTGGGCAAGTGGCTATGGCAAAACTAGGGGGTCTATGGCCAAACTAGGGGCCAAACTGGGGGTTTTCATGATTCTGAACCCATTCCAAGCATTAGTTTTGCACAAAAACAGGGCAATTGGCCTGGGCCATGGCTCAGCGGTCCAGGCACCTTGGCTGGTAATCCAGTCTGGCAGTGTGCCGTGCGGTTCGACTCCCGATCCCGACGGCCTTTACTGCATGTCTTCCCCCCACCTCTCTCCCCATTTCCTGTCAGCCTACTGTCTGTCCCTCCATAAAAAAAATATGAAATAAAGGCGAAAGCCACAAAAAAAACATTAAAGAAAGAAAAAAAAGAAAAAACAGGGCAATCAGGCTTTCACTGTCTGGGTCCCACCAAGGCTTTGTAATGCCGTGCCGTGAGGATCTAAGACAGGCAAAGTCAGTCAAGGCTTATTCATGCAATAGTAATTATGTGATCAGGAGGACAACTCATGAATGGAATATATATTTATTGAATATAAAATGAGCAATGTATTTATTATGGTTTGGCAATGAAATGGATCTGTTTTTTAGGTACTCTGATCAAGCGCATCAGTCCCAACCATAAAGGGACTCTGAATCCACTGTACCTAAACAGCAGATCCAAAACGACAGGTGGTAGCTGGGGTGGAGTAGGGTGAGACAGGTGGTAGCTGGGGTGGAGTAGGGTGAGACAGGGCGTAGCTGGGGTGGAGGAGGATGAGACAGGTGGTAGCTGAGCTGGAGGAGGGTGAGACGGGTCGTAGCTGGGGTGGAGGAGGGTGAGCAGCAAGATGTTTAAGCAGACAGAAGCGCAGCAGTATCAGTGTGCAACAGCAGGCAAGCAGGATAAGCAGTGCAAACTTCCAGTTTAAATAACCGGTATGAAGATGGAATGAGTGTGTGATTGGATGAAGTGAATCATGTGAATGAGAACGTGATGCTGAGGCGGCCCAATGAACGTCCGGCAGCAATTAACTGCACTGAGTTTCCTGAGTGAACTTGCTCCGCACATGACTGTGACAGGCGCAATGCTCATTAGTAGTAAAAATGTGTTTTTATCTTATTTTCATAGCTTTATTATTATTGTTGTTCGGATGACATATCATTACAGTATTGCAGAACTCGCCAAACTTATATTTCAGTGCTTGTAGTATGCTTGTAGTATGTGGTTGTAGTATGTTGTAGTATGTTTCAGTGACAAATTGACCTTGTGATTCATGACTCTTGACCACTTGGTCACTTCAGTCTTTCTCTCCTTCTCTCTCTTTCTCCCTCATGTCCTTGTACTCCCCCCCCCCCCCCCCCCCCCCCCGTGTATTGGCTTAGCCCTGTGAGATGGCTCTGGGTGAACAACAGTGTCCTCGCTGAGCACACAGACAGACAATCAATCAGCCGCGCGCTACGGGGGGTCCCCGGGGGTCCGGGCTGTCTGTCTGTCTCAGACAGACTGTTCTAGAGGGAGATGTCCGCTGAGCAGCTGAGCAGACAGGGTGGTGTGGTGCTTGGCGAGGGCATCGCGGGACGTCTCAGAGTATCTTCTGATTGATTCTCTGTCTTCTTGCACAAGTCACGCGGATTGTGCAAGACGGGGGAACTTTGGACTGCAGGGGTTGGCAGCACCAGGATGGCAAGCTGTTTCTGTTACGACGGCACTTAAAATGTTTTTTAGTAACAGGTTTTTTTTCTCACCTCCCTCCACAAGGTTGATCCACGGAGGTCAGCTGCTCAACGGCCTGGCCGGCCCCACCATAATGAGCGCCGGTCCGCTGCTCTCCACCACGTGGTTCGCCCCCGACCAGCGGGCGACCGCCACGGCCGTGGCCTCGCTCGTCAGCTACCTGGGCGCCGCCACGTCCTTCGTGGTGGGGCCGCTGCTGGTGCCGGCGCCCAACGACACCACCACTCTCACTCGCCACTACAAGGCGCCGGCGCCACCGGGGGAACCGGTCTCCGACGACTACATCCGAGACAGGATCCAGCTGCTTATGTATTCGGGTACGGACTAGTGCGGTGTTGTTTTCGTCGACTAATTTAACTTTTCAGGACTAGTTAGTTAGTTTAATTTATTGTCCATGTGTGGACATTTGTCTTCGGTCTCAACAACAGTAAAAAAAAAAAAAACAACAGCAAAAAAAAAACCTGACGATAATCTTCATAACGTCCTTTCAGAAAAATAGATTGCCCAGAATGTTCTGCTTAACTGATTCAGAAAATTAAAAGCATGCTGTGGAAAACAGAATCCTCCACACAGTGTCGGTAATAGATTTGAGGCTGTGGCTTTTTGTTTGACCTAAGATTGCATTCCCATAAATTTTCAAAGGACAACACAGACACGTTTTGCAAAAACGCTGAGCGTTTGAGGTCATCGGAAATATTAATATAAGGTCGGTCGGCATTTTGGAGAGAATGAAAGGTTTTCCTTTTTGAAGTGCAAAATGTTCCACACCTGTGGAAAGCCACCAATCAACAGCTTTTGCCAAATGAAGGACGAGAAAAGGGGGGAATGGAATATTAATGCATAACCCTGTCTGCCGGCAAGTAATGTTCAGCTGCCTCTCAATCAATCCACTATATTATCCCATTTAGACCTGTGAATGATTCTAAAAAAATGTCTTCTAAATCATGACAGTTTTCTGAAAAACCTCATGTTTCTATATCAGTGGTGCTCAATATTTCATGTCAAGAAAAATTATATGTAATTGGCCGCCGACCCCCATCTGAAAATGTTCCAGGGACCACCCCACCAGAAGCAAAGATTTGAGTTAAAAACGTCCGCTCTGAAAGAATATATATTCAAAGATTTGCACCTCATTTTCACGATTTTTAAAAAATAGCTAAAGGATAACGTTACGCTTAAAACACCAAAAGGGGTTCCCCGCCCAGAATGGGTTATGGCAGGGACAGGAGGAGAGTGATTTGCGGGATTCATTTTCTGGAAAATGGGACTAGTTTGAAAAAGTCCTGTTGCCACTCCATCTTGTTGTGTGACAAGATGTGTCTATACTAGGATCTCGTGCCAAGCTGTGTGCAGTGCGTTGCCAAGTCGGATGGGGTTGGGAGAGTTTTGTAAGAGGGACTGGCAGTATTTACTCTGTCTACACTACAGGGAGGCGAGTGTCGCTTTTCCTACCGGATCGCCGTAACATGGCAACGACCCCTTCTGTGACAGGAGGATAGCACTGCCAGAAATGATAATAATAAAACTTTATTTGTATAGCACCTTTCATGACATGAAAGGCAGCTCCAAGTGCTTTACAGAGCAATGGAGGAAAATAAAAACAGCTAGCCATAAAACATTAAAATAATAGCAGTAATGCAATACAGTGAGGACATGAATAACAAGGAATTTAAAAGCTCAATTAAAAGCAAGAGTGTGGAAGTAGGCCTTGAGCTGCGCTTTAAAAATGTCTGTAGTAACGGCATGTAAAAATGTCACAATGTCACCGCGAACTATTCCACAACGTTGGATGGATCGGTCTGGTCAGGTGATCGGTGACGATGATGATTACAGCTCTCTTCTCCATGAAAATAACCTGTTTTCCCCCCACGTCTCTCTCTCTCTCTTGTGTCCGTGTGTGTGTGTGTGTGTGTGTGTGTGTGAACATCCTGGCTCCAGAGTTCGGAGCGATCGCCGTGCTATTTGCCGCCGTCCTGCTCTACTTCCCGTCGCGCCCCCCCATGCCCCCGAGCGTGGCCGCGGCCAGCCAGAGACTCAGCTACAGGAGCAGCATCCGCAGACTCCTTAGGTACACACACGCGCACACACACGCACACACACACACACACACACACACACACACACACACACACACACACACACACACACACACACACACACACACATCACACACACACACACACACACACACACACAATTTTACCCATTTTTGACTGAGGTCGACTACAAAAAAAAAGTCTTCTAAATCCTGAAAGTTTTCCGAAAAAGCGAATGTTTCTGTCAGTGCTCAACCTTTTTCATGTCAAAAGGAGCCCCAGAATTATCTGTATTTGGCTGCAGACCCCCATATCATGTTGTTTGAGGTCCCCCAGAAGCAAAGATTTGAGTTAAAAAAACATTCGCTCTGAAAGAATACATATATTCACAGATTTGCGCCCACATTTTCACGACCTTTCAAGAAATAGCAGACCTACAAGCTCGTAGAGTGCCGCGCTATGAGCTTGTAGATCTGCTATTTTTTAAATAGCTAAAGCATAACACAATGCTTAAAACAGCAGAACATGTGACTTTATGTCTGCCCAATTTTATTTGGTGACATAAAGGAGGAGAACAAAGAGCACTTTCCGGCATGTATCACCGAGGATGAAAACACGACAGAGCCTGGGGGCTTTCCATTGCAACAAAAAAACAAACACTAAAATACATGACAAATGGGTGCCCGCTGGCCTAGTGGTCCAGACGCATCCTGCCACATATAGGCACTGGCCTGTGACGGCGCGTTGCGTGTTCGAGTCCCGTTCATGATGACCTTTGCTGCGTGTCTCCCCTTCTCTCTCTCTCTCTCTCTCTCTCTTTCCTGTCTATCTTCACTTGATAAATGTAAATATGAAATAAATGCTTAAACATGTAGCTAGGTGTAATGTTAGAGACCACAGAAGTGAACCTTTCAAGCCTGTTTTCTCAACTCGCTGTTTCTCTGCAAGACAGTACTCTATAAGCCTTATCTCCAAAACTGGTGGGTCAAACCATCAAGCTTTCATATGACATGAAAAAACTAAATTTCAAAAAAAGATCCAATGGCAGTCCCTCAGTCAAATTTGGACACATTTGATGGCCTAATAATAATGTTGGGGGTCCGTGAACCTGAAACTGTTTGAAAACCCCCAGATCTAAAAGTCTGGCTCCATCCAAGTTCTCTAATAAAATGGGGCTTTTGATGCATTATTTAGAGTCATCCAACTTGACATGTCTTTGATTCAACTTTTGGCAAAGACATGGAGATAAAGAAAATTAAAAAAAAAGTGCTTAATTTGAAATGAGTTTCAGTCCAATTATATTTGACATAAAGGGAAGGGATCAATAGGGGGCCTTTAACGGTCCTCACTAATTACTAAGATTGGTTCCTTATATTTGGGGACGTGTGCACATTCGTCCCTGTCTTAAGAAAGTTAGAGGGAGTGAGGCAATGTTACTTTAGGAAAGGATATGGAATCTTAACTCATTTAGACCTAAGTTCGATTCAACGAATGTCTTCAAAAAGTTTTCAGAAAACCACTCTGTTTCTATGTAAGTGGTTTTCAAACTATTTCATGTCAAGGACCCCCAGAATTATCTGCAATTGGCCGCCGACCCCCATCTGAAAATATGTTCTTCCAGGGACCTCCCCAGAAGTAAAGATTTGAGTTAAAAAACTCACTGAATATGCATTCAAACATTTGTGGCAGACATTTTCACGATTTTTCAGAAATAGCAGACCTACAAGCTTGTAGATCTGCTATTTTTCAACAGTTAAAGCATAACATAACGCTTTAAAACACCAAAAGGGGGGTTCCCGCCCAAAACGGGTTAATGAAGGGGTCGCCATGTGTCTGCTTGGCACCATCTGCTGAGGTTGTAATTTAATGGGCTTCAAACAAATACAGTAGCGGGCGGCTCTCCCCCCTAGATTAATTACCCAAGCTTTATAAGATGGCCCTGTATGTCACCGTTTGAAAAATACATCAGCGACTGTTTCTCTACCGCCAGCCGCAGGCATCAGTCTGTTGTAACGGCGTCTCTACTCTATACTCTATGAGAGATTAACCTCACGCCACCAAGTTTTCCACCTCGGAGGAAAGCCTATGTAATATTCTGGGACTACCACACTTGGAGAGCATTCAAACACAGGTCTTTACTTGGTGACTCTCAAAGCAGAACTGAACACGCACACAGCACACTCAGAGGCTACAACAGGCTGCAGGGAATCTTGCTAATCAGCACAGGTGGAAATAATGTTCTCAATCAGTGGCATGCTCTTTCACCTAGAAGACACTCTATTACAGTCTAGGTCTGTGTTCCAAAATCGCCGTGTGAACCGGTCTGGAGCGGATGGTAATGTTACGTCATGTTGTAGTCTTGTTTTGTAGTCATCAGGCAGGAAACCACAAGGCGGAATAAGAATTCCGCCATTCTACATAGCTACTGATTCCGTCTTGTGGTTTCCTGCCTGATGACTACAAATCCTTGACTACAACATGACGAGAGTCACCATCTGCTCCCGACCGGGAGCAGATGGTAACTCTCGAAACACGAAATGGAATGCTGCCCATGCTAATGAGAGATGGTCAAGGCTAGGTGGACGGTGTTTGGACTTCTAGGACAAGGGTTTGAATTTGAGTCATGTCTCAGACCTATCATCTGGGTATTCCTCCCTCCCTCTCTAAATGTATTTTTGAGGGGTGCTAGCCCATCTTGGGAAAAAAATCACACTTGTGTGAAGTGACACAAGTGTGTGTGTGTGTCCTTTATCCATCCTGGCTTGTTTCTTGTATAAAACAACATTAGTTACAGGATGTATTGATATTGGCCACATGGCGTCTGCGTCTCTCTGGTCACTCTGGTAGCCCCTCCGCTCCTAGGCACATCTTTGTGTATTTGTGCGACGGAATGTGGTGATTCGATTTGGCCCGAGCACGGAATGTGATGATGTGATAGAAGAGCGGCCCCTCACTTCCACACAAGAGTGACTTTTATTTTCTCCTTGTCACGCCTTTTTGAGTTTTGATAAGGCCCTGCAAAAACACCATAGAGAGGGTTGAGCCAAATCACCATGATACGTGTTGTCCTTCTCTGTTTGTTGTATGGCCCAGTAGAGGAAACACAGGGTCTGTGCCTTCTTGAGTTGGTCTCTCCCTTGCCTCGGTTGTGGAGGAGTGGGCATCGAGTGCTATGTTGCCAGGGATTAAAGTTCTGAAGCTGGGAGCAGTGTTGTTTTTGGCAGCACATTTTTATTTTAGTTTTAGTCATAGTCTCTCTTGAATAGTTTACATTTAGTTTCAGCCACATTTTAGTCACCTGGAATGCTTTAGTGTAATGGCCCCCACACACTGTAGGAGTTTTAAAGTTGTCGGCGAGCGCCAAAAATGCTCCCCGAAAGCATAATCGGAGTTAATATCGGGCAGTGTGTACGAGCCATTAGTCTAGTTTTAGTCGACTAAATGTCATACGATTTTAGTTGACTAAATCTACAGTTGATTTAGTCGACTAAAATGTATTTTGGTGGGCTTGATGCCGTCATAATGACTGTTCTTTTTCACTTGCTGAAAATAGCCGATCTACAAGCTCACAACGCGTCGCACTGCGACGCGTTGTAGATCAGTTGTAGATCGGCTATGCAACTAATTGTAAAATGACTTATACTGGATCTCTTGTCCACTAGTCCCTTCCTAACATTTTAGTCTAGTTTTTATTTGTTGACGAAATTGTCACCATAGCTTAGTTTCCATTTAGTTTTCGTCAGTGGAAAATGGTAGTCGACGAACATTTTTCGTCTTAGTTTTTAGTCGACGAAATCAACACTGGCTGGGAGGGAGTGAAGACAACTTGGCCTATACAGCACTAGTCAGACAAGCAGCCATAGCAGCAACACCAGCTCTGTGAATGTATAGAGTAGTGGACACTGGACAGCCAACACTGTTCCCTAATGCATCGAGGCATAGCTTCACAGTCACGGCGTCCGCTCCGTGACTCTCGCTAACATGGCAGCTTAGCGCTCGAGACGGATAGATAGAGGGGCCAGTCTGGGATCAACACGACACACAGTTTTACCTTTTGAAACGGACATAACACTGTGCAGGAGCCAGGAGGAGGTGAAACAGTATGCATGCAACTCACACAGTTGGCTAAAAACCACACTTTTGAGAACGCATGACTATCTGTTCCTCTAGTGATACACGCCCAACTCACATTGACCAGATTGAGCACATTATATCTCAGTCTTGCAGTATTCGATGCCTCAGGGGGTTTCTCTGTGAGAAACTGAAGAAGCAATAAGGAAGATTGTTCTAGGGTGTGCATTCATTGTGCAATTTGTGCATGCCATGCATTAGGGCTTTCACTTTTTTTACTAGTTGCCTAGTTTACTAGTTGACTCGTTGAATAGTCGACTAGTTGGCCCTACCATGAATGCACACCAAAGCTTTAATGCCACACTCAACACACATGTTGCTTGTCTTCACTTCTCTATTACGGGAACGGCAACAACAGTGTTCCCAAAACACTAACAGAAATCAAGATTCACGACTTTATTGCCATGTCAGTTGATTGGAATTAGTTTTAAGTTCTCTAAAAACAGACATACAACTAGACACATATTCAGACAGCATAGAAAAAGATACAAAAGTACAAACATCATATGAGAGGGACCAATACATCAGAAGACGTTACAATTCATGTTGAATAAATAGCAATTCATCGCAGTTCGTCGTTCTTACAAAGCAGCTTCATGCTGTAAAGTGCGAGTGGCAATATCTTTACCATTCAAGTGGCCTTCAAGACCACTGCTGATGCTAGCCAACTAGATAATTACTCATCCATCCATGCTGTCTGTCTACCCGTCCATCCATCCATACAGCCTGTCCAACTAGGATCAGGGGTTAACCCATTTAGGCCTGACGTAGAAAAAAAAAAAATGTCTGACAGTTTTCTGAAATCAGTGGTGCTCAATATTTCATGTCAAGGACCCCAAAAATAATTTGTAATTGGCCGCCAAACCCCATCTGAAAATATGTTGTTCCAGGGACTCCCCCCCCTCCCCCCCCCCCCCACACACCAGAAGCAGAGATTTGAGTTAAAAACGTTTGCGCCACATTTTTCAAAAAAGCAGACCGCGCGCGCTACGAGCTTGTAGAACTTCTATTTTTCAACAGCTAAAGTACAACATAATGCTTGAAACGCCAAAAGGGGTTCCCGCCCAAAATGGGTTAATGATCCTGCGCTTGATTGAGCTTTTTCCACCCAGCTGTTCACATCTGCTTCAACCACAGCTGTCTTTAATGAGCAGTCTGGATGTATATCCCCACATGGGGTATATACCTGATCACAGTGAGCGAGTGAGGTGTTGATGGAGCGCAGCAGCAGCGCACCCTCTCTCCCTCCCCCTCCCCCCACTCAATCCGTCTCCCCATTTTATATTTTTTGGAAAGCCCTAATCCTGCCGGATTGATTTTTCCGACGGGACCTGCCAAGGACAAATGGCACTTGATGACGCCGGCAGGATTTGAAACATCGGCTCAAATACTTCACCCCACCTAACGCGCACACACACACACACACACACACACACACACACACACACACACACACACACACACACGGCGGCCAGCACCTGCTTACTTAACCCATTTAGACCCAGAGGACACAACAGGGCATTATTTAAAACTTGAGCTGTTGAATAATAGCACAGAGTGCCGCGCTATGAGCTTATAGATCTGCTATTTTGTAAAATCGTGAAAATATGTCGCAAATCTCTGAATATATATATATACTGTATATTCTGTCAGAGAATGTCTTTAACTCATATCTTTGCTTCTGGCGGAGTCCCTGGAACAACATATTTTGAGATATGACATGAAATAGTTTGAGTACCACTGATATAGAATCATAGTTTTTTTTTCTTTCTTTCATTTTTCAGAAAACTGTCAGAATTTAGACGATATTTTATAGAACATGATCTCAGTTCTAAGTGGGTTAAGCCATTCTGAACGGTAACCCCTTTTGGTGTTTTAAGCATTATGTTATGCTTTAGCTATTGAAAAGTAGCAGATCTATAAACTCATAGCAAAAATCCTGAAAATGTGGCAAAAATCGTCCCTGGAACAACATATTTTCAGATGGGGGTCGGCGGCCAAATTCATATATTTTTGGGCCTCCTTGACATGAAAATGTTTGAAAACCATTGACATAGAAACATGGGTTTTTTTTTCAGAAAACTGTCAGAATTTAGAAGGCATTTGTAGAATCATCCTCGGGTCTAAATGGGTTAAACTGGGTCATCGGAATATAAGCTTGCGGGCCCGGGGGTAAAAAAGGTGCTCGGATATGGATTTTCTGCCGTTGTGGCAAAGTTAATGAAAATGTTGCAGCGAGAAAGGCAAGAGAGGGTGCTCCATCAAGTCGTTGGTCCTCCATTCCTCCTTTTACCAAGGCCACGAGGGCGACACGGCATGGACGAGACCAGCTCCACGCTGGAGAGCGTCTCCATGGAGCTCCGTCTTTGTCTAATACATTTAGACCCGAGGACGATTCTACAAATGTTTCTATGTAAGTGGTTCTCAAACTATTTCATGTCCCAGAGGAGCCCCAGAATTATATGCATTTGGCCACACCGACCCCCATCTGAAAATGTGTTGTTCCAGGGACCCTGCAGAAGCACACATTTGAGTTAAAAACGTTTGCTCTGAAAGAATATATATTCAAAGATTTGCGCCACATTTTCACGATCTTTCAAAAATAGCAGATCTACAAGCTTGTAGCGCGGCACTCGGTGCTATGAGTGCTATGAGCTTGAGCTTTTGAATAAAAATTCAATAGCTAAAGCATAACATAATGCTTAAAACACCAAAAGGGGTTCCCACCCAAAGTGGGCTTAAATGAAGAATGATCCATTGTTTTGTCTGGGTGTGCGGCGTGGGTGTGGTACTTTGATGCTGCTATATCCCTGCAAGCCACCGGATATATTTCTAATTGCAAAAAAGAGATTTCAACCTTATTACTACAAAATATATATTACAGGCATTCTACTTACTTTTTTCAGGGTTAAATTGTAAAAAGAATCAGACCCATCTGAAGTGAGTGGTACTGTACTGTACGAGCCCTCCTCCCTGGCCTCTGTCTGTGTTAGGCTGTGCAACAGTGACACTTGGTGGTGAACAAACGCTATAACGCTATTTTCGTGCTCAGACAGACCCAGGGACACACATAGCTGTCTATAGGAGTGGTTGCACCACTCAAAACATGTCAGAGTCCAGAGATGTTTTAAGTTGTGTGAATTTCTGCCTCTGTGGGGTATATTTATATGCAAATATCACGACCAATGGCATTGTAAGACTAAACAATGAACATCAATGATGATGTTTGTGTGAAAAAAGATATATATATAAATGTAAAAAATATAAATATAAATGTTGCCCAAAAGCATCGCTGGGGCCTGCAGGGATATGCATTTTTATAGCTTTCGGATAAACGTGGAAAACATACAGTAGCTTCATAGCACTTTCATGTATTTCCAGGTATGTTGTATGAACTTAAATGCGTAGAAGTAAAGATTCTTTAGTTTTGGTCGCGTTCCTAATCCTAAAATTAGATCATCTAAAACGGGGGGTGGTGGGGGAACTACTCCTTTAAGCCATTCTCCAGATTTCCCAGAGGGATTTCCACTCAGGATGTCACCTGTGTCACATGCCACACAGCGGAGGAAAAATCTAAACTGAGCCCGTAATAAGCAAAGAGAAAAGGGGGGAGGGGGGGATCAAATCAATTCGCAGTCTACTCCACAAGCCTTGCCAGTTTCTTGAGTTTCTACTACCAGCTGCAGTTGATTGGCATGGACGTGACGGATGATTGTAATTGGGTAGAGGCCTAATTGGATTTCTTTTTCCAGCGTTTGTTTAATGTGCTCCGAGGGAAGGCCGAAGCCGAAACGCGTCACAAGCGTTCTCGATAAATGAGAATTTGTTTCTGAGCCAAGTCTTGCAAAACTTTATTTTTTTGGAGTGCAGCATTTCTCCACTTCGGTGGTATTTGATTTAACCCATTTCGGGCGGTGACCCCTTTTGGTGTTTTAAGCATTCTGTTCTACGTTAGCTATAGGAAAATAGCAGATCTACCAGCTCATAGCGTGGCACAGAGTGCCGCTATTGAGCTCGTAGGTCTGATATTTTTGAAAAATCGTGGAAATGTGGTGCAAATCTTTGAATATATATTCTTTCAAAGCGAACATTTTTAACTCAAATCTTTGCTTCTGGTTCTGGGTGGTCCCTGGAACAACATATTTTCAGATGGGGGTCTGCGGCCAAATACAGATAATTCTGGGAGTCCTTGACATGAAAAAGGTTGAGCACCACTGACATAGAAACATAGGTTTTTCAGCAAACTGTGTCAAAATAGGTTTTTCAGCAAACTGTGTCAAAATGGGTTAAGTGACAATTGGCAGGCATCCTAACAGCAGTGGACAGAGAGGGACGGAGATGTGCTGCGTCCACCCTTTCATCTTTGGCCGCCATTGTTGAGCCTTTTTGTGGCCATGATGTGTGAACAAACAATTGAAAGAAATAATATTCTGAAAAGGTATTTTGTCAGTGCGGATTGTTCCGTGTGAAGAGACCAGGATTTTTGCAGGGGTGGGAAACTTTAACGATGGAGAGGGCCACTAATATGTCCTTCCACACTCACTCCAGAAGGGCCACATTGTATATTACTGTCGTAGCAAAAAATAGCCGATTTACAAGCTCAAAACGCATCGCTCGTGAGCTTGTAGATCAGCTATTTTTGCTATATTTGAATTGAAATCCCGAATAATTCTTTGCAATTTTTTAATTGGAATCCTGAAAAGTAAATGTTTTATTTAATTTCAAATGCATTTAGTTAACTTTATGAACTAAATACAAATACATTGGACTTAAAAAAAGACAATAACATTTTAATACTAGTAATTAGCTGAAATCAATAATATATCAATGTTCGTATATTAACCCTGCGGGCCGCATTAAGTGATGGTGGGAGCCGCATGTGGTCCCCGGGCCGCCAGTTGCCATTACAGTTTGTGTCTGAGCATAGGCATGGCTGAGGCATGGTAACGCCCCGCCTGCCTGTGATTGGCCTACTGACACTGTTCTCCGAGACGCGAGGTTACTCCGTGCTGTGGAATGCACTTCCCATTGCAGTCAGAACTGCAGCATCACTCCCAATCTTCCGCCGTAGTCTGAAAACCCACCTTTTCAGACTTTTCATGGCCCATAGCACTTACCCCACCCCCTTAGATAGCATTTCTGTAGACTTAGATAGCATTTGATACAGACTTATAGCATGTTATGTAGACAGCACTATAATTGCATTGTATGTAGTCATAGCACGTCATACATATGTATAGCATAGTAGTATAGATGTATAGTTTATATGTATAGCTTCATTATATAGATATTCCACTGTTACTTTCTTAGCTTACGCATGTTTCTTGATAAATGTTTTTATGTGATCTATTCCCATGCTTTTTTTGTTCTTGCTTAATGTAAATCGCTCTGGATTAAGAGCGTCTGCTAAATGCCTAAATTGTAAATTGTGGTGAGAGTGAGAAATAGGCTACAAGAGAACGACAGCTTGGCACGTGCGACTTGTAAGTTGTAACTAACTTGTACGTTTTATTTTTGTAGAAGAGGCAAACTAATATTGTTTATGCCGTTTGCTTTGATTGAATAACACGTATGTTGTACTATGATTTGGGTGTGTTCTAAATACAGTGTTAGTGTTGATTATCGTGTATTAATCTAATTATAGTAAACTAATACTATTACACTACAATGGATATTAAAGATGAAGGGAAAATAGATATTTTTATATACAATAATGTTTCAAGTTTACACAAATTACACAGTAATCAACACAAACACACCCAAATCAAATCATATTATGGCGTGCATGTTCAATCAATTATTCCATCAAAGCAAACGGCATAAACAATATTAGTTTTGCCTCTTCTACACAAATAAAATGTACAAGTTGGCGTTCTCTTGTATCACACCATACTATACTGTATCATTTCCCACCACGGAGTAACCTCACATCAGACTATCCAGCATATCCACCTCCTAGGACAGTCGGTAGGCCAATCACAGGCAGGCCGGGGTGTTACCATGCCTATGCTTGGACACAAACGGAATTCACGCTATGATACATAGTACCATTTTGTCCGAGCCCAAACTCTGTTTAGGGTTAACTCGCTACATAGACACTGTCATTTTAATTAATATATTTGTAAATTTTACTTACAAAAGTACTCTCTGGTAGTCAATCTTATTTTTATTTTATTTTTTGCTTTGTTTTTACAATCTCTATGTATTTGTTGTCCCTTCTGAAAATTCACCATCATAATTGTCTCCACCAGGCCGAAGGCATGGGGGGAGAGTATGTTTTGCACTCCGTCCGTCCGTCCGTCCGTGTGTGTGTGTGTCCGTGAGCAGCTAATCTCGGCCACCGTTAACCCGGTCGATGCCAAATTTTGCACACACACTCCCTGGATGCCAACGATGAACCTCTGCCCCAAACTTTCCAGCCTGTTATAGCGCCACCAGGAGGCCGCTTTGTGCAAAACAAGTTTTTGCACAGTACACCTACAGATTTTGTCCAAACATCACGCAAATTGGTACACAGTCTCTCTAGAGCCATCCAACGAAACCGGTCTTTCACATTTCTCAGACTCCATCCTGATTTACTTTTGTTGCCCTTTTATCCAACCACCAGATGAAGGCAAGCTGCAATGTCCTACATTCCTATCCTGGTGGAGACCTGTGCCCAGAAGGGCACTTTTTCTAGTTTGATATGACTTGGATTTAACCCATTCTGGGTGGGAACCCCTTTTGGTGTTTTAACTAAGCATTATGTTATACTTTAGCTATTGAAAAATAGCAGATATACAAGCTCATAGCGTGGCACCGAGTGGCTGAGTGGCTTGTAGGTCTGCTATTTATTTTTAATCGTGAAAATGCGGCACAAATCTTTGAATATATATTATTTCAGAAGGTTAATATGTCTCTTTTATCCTTGCAGTAACCTGCAGTTCCTGAAAATTGCGCTGGCGTATGCCGTCCCCACAGGAGTGATGGCTGGCTGGTCTGGAGTCCTGGATATGATCCTTACGCCCGCCAACGTTAGCCAGGTAACACGCACGGACGCACGTGCACACGCAAGCACGCGCACACACACAGACAGTCTGCTTTGATGATATAGTGTGAGACGCATTAGTAAAACAGGGCAACACAAGGACTCTGTGATACTGACAAAAAGTGATTATTTTGCATAATACATAACGGATGGATTGTGTTGAGGACGGTGCAGCTTGTACATTATAATTTAGCTTCGTAGTTCGTACTAGTACTTTGGGCATTTTGACTGCCAGGGACATCTTTCTTTCTTTATTTCTTTTTATTTGTTTCGAACACCATACAATAAAACATCACAATAAAACAATAACAGTAAAGATACAAAATATCTTAAAAATATATTATGTCAATAGACAATAGGTGTGTTCGAAAAGGAGCAGGTATAGAAGCGAATGCTTATAAATTCCTACCCCTTCATAACCGTTTTTGTATTGACAATAGGATTGTGCTCCAGTCCTGCTTTCACCACTCAGCTTTAAAAACCCAATCAATGGGGGAAAAATACTTTAAACAATTTGATTTGTACACTTCAAGTTCTCACAATTCCCAATATTGATGAATCATTTTCCTTTCCTCTTCTTTTGTCTGTGTCAGACGACAAGTCTGGGTCCTCAAATCTCTAGTGAGCGGTGCCTGTTATCGACCAACCAAAGCGCTGTTCTTTTTAGGCAGGCACCTTTTTTTATACCAAGAAAATATCTGGCCCTCCAAGTACCACCATAATAACTAGTGATCGATATTCATGATTTTAATTAATATCGGTATCGGTGCTAAAAACAAATAATCGAAAAAAAACGGCCGATTATTATATTTCTCATAAATGCGCAAACATGGTGAAACAACCACTTTCATTGAAAATCCGGTAGAGTACGGTTGTAAGGAAATGTATAGCTGCGTGTCTGACTCTCCCACTGCTGTGCTCCACCCCCGGAGGAGTAGACACGGCTTAGCTCCGCTCTACAGACTGACGTCTCCTCTGAGTCCTCTCTCTCTCTCTCTCTCACACACACACACACACACACACACACACACACACACACACACACACACACGGAGTCAGAGAGATGGCCGCAGGGAGGAGAAAGGAATATAGGCTACTAACCTTGTAACCGTAAAAAGCTTTGCTGTTTTCATCTTCAATTAACCAAAATAAAATCCACACGTGAGAGGGACAGAGTCACAGAGAGCAGTGGTAGAACTACGTTAGCCAAGCTAGCTGCTGCCTGCTAACGTTGCAAACAACAGCTGTAACAAGTTGTATTGATTGCCTGTTGTGTCCGTGTGGGCGTGTGTGTGTGTGTGTGTGTGTGTGTGTGTGTGTGTGTGTGTGTGTGTGTGTGTGTGCGCGCGCGTCAGCCAACTGAAGGACAACGTTTTTTTCCCCCATCCTGACCAGCCTAATATGATTATTGCATGTTGGCTATAATTAGTTGCCAATAATTTTATTGTTGGCCAGTGTTTTGACTTTTGAGACATATTGTCTTTTATTGCTATAAAATGAATGGTAAAAACAAATTCTACATGCATTAAAAAAGTGGCCAGTGATCTTGAAAGTGGCAAACAAGGTCACATGGCTTTGGAGAGTTTGGGCAGCAGATCTACAAGCTCTCAACATGTCATGCTGCAATGTGCTGTGGGCTTGTAGATCACCAATTTTGATAAACTAGTAGTGCCTCTACAGCCCATTGGGCACTGACCTACTTGGAACGATGCAAGTTGTAAATGAATGCCCCACCCAGTAATTATGTCTGTCTCCCTTTTATGCCCATATATGGAGTTCTTTGTAAGGCATGCCCAAATAGGGAGTATAGGCAGCCAGCTTGTGGAGTTCTGTCTTCTGTGTCAGGCATGCCCAAATATGGAGTGCTGTGAGGTCAGAACAGGCCAGCTCCATATATGGATGCTGGGCATGGGCCCGGGCAGAGGCCTTTTTGGGGCGGTTCTGGACACACACACACACACACACACACACACACACACACTTACACTTGGTGCATTCATAGATAAATATATAGATAGATACATACATACTACATAGATACATATGCTGCTACAGTACATGCAATTTAAAAAAAGCTGCATTTGATGGAGGGGGGAAGTGTTACTGTAACGATGTTGGTGCTTCTTGCACTTCCTTTTTTATAAGTGATAAATATCAATAATGCATTTCAAGGAATTCTTGTGTTGGAATTTATGTTTTTTTTTACTTAACCCTTTTACTGCTGCCATTTATTGAGAAATTAGGACCTAATTCATGCCAGCATTTTTTTAATTTGAGCTCTTATTTTGAAAAGCCACATTTTGCCTCAACCGGAAGTGAGCTTATCCCTGCCAGCTTTACGTTGCCAAGACAACCTTTGTTTACATGATCGAAAAATGCCGGTACATTTTTGCACTCCACAACGTCGGCTCGTGCCGTCAAAGAAACGCTGGTTTGACCAAAAATGCCATCTGGGACAAGGAATAGGAGATACAGGCGATTGAAAGAAACGGATAGAATGGATTCTTATGGCGACGGTGAATTAATATGAACGATCCAGTGCAGTGCTAACAACAGTGCTAGCTAACCGGCTAACGTGAGTAGCATTATGGCTTGATCAATCATATGCACTAATAAAGGGCAATTGCCGAAGGGCTTCGGCAATGGCAGCAAGCGTTAATATCAAATTAATGCTTCAATTGCCGAAGGGCTTCGGCAATGGCAGGAAGACGGTTAAATAATCGGCTCATAATATCGGCTATCGGCTTTTTGATTTGTCCACTAATCGGTGATCGGAAATATCGGCCAAAAACCATATCGGTCGATCACTAATAATAACTGATTATAACTGAATACAGGAGCGTAGACCTGGCCCCATCCTATTCAGCTATTAACTCTCTGCGTCGTCCTCAGACGAGCCCTCCGTCTGCGTCTCCAGTCATCTCTGTTCTCCATACATCTGGCTCATTTGTGCTTTCTGCACCAGCATCTTTCTTTAGTACGTCCACGTAGGTACTGTAGGTGTGGGACGTCCTCTCGATCGATGCCCGTGTGTTGGTTCCCACAGTACAAGCTTTTTGGCCAGGAGTTATTTGGTGTCGGTGGCAGTGGCCAGCTAGTCTCATCCTCCTTACTGCTATCTTCTCTGTTACACTTGGTAATGCCCCGTACAGACGCATTGTTGGTGATGTGCTGGTCCTGGTTGATGTTCAGTACCACACAGTAACTAGGCATGTAACGATATATCGTTTAATCCCGACAATATGAATCGATTTATTGAAATAAATAAAAAAGGTTAAAAAAAAACAACTAGTGAATTATGGTGTGTGATGTGAAATGTTGAGCTTTATTCATATTCCATCATATTCAAGTGCTTTCGGAGAGAAATGAGTCACTTTCAGTAGTAGAGCACTGTAGAGGGGAGCTGTGTGTGTCTGTGACCCAGGTGATGATGGTCGTTGATGCTCATCAAGGAAGGCAATTATGTTTCTGCACTGTCAAAAGTAATGCTACTTCTTTTGCAATGTAGTTGGGGGGGGGGGGGAGATAAATTATGATTATTTTTCCTGGAAAATATTTTGTTTCAAATACCGTGAACAATCGTATCGTGGTACGAATCATATCGTGAGTTGAGTGAATCGTTACATGCCTACACGTAACATTCTGGTGTAGCACCTGTCCAGGGATTTCTGTTAACACAGCAGGGAAATGTCATTTATTCTTTGTATTGTTTTGTTGTTTCCATTCCTAAGCCAATTTAGCTGCTTTGCTCTCTAAACGAAACAGCTGATAATATTTCTAATGTGATTAATCCGTCCTCAAATCTTCTATTAACGGCTAGGCTAGTGCTGTCATGCTCATTTCAGCACGGCCTATTTCAACCAATTGCTTGGTCAGAAGAACTATCCGTATTAATATAACATATTTCACTTTTGTCTTTTTTTTATTCTTTTTTTGGGGCGACTCCTCTGTGTACCACCAGAGGGGGGGCTCAAGTACCACTAGTGGTACTAGTACCATTGGGATTCTTGGGAACCTCTTGTTTTAAGGGCAGCTGCACAGAGGAGACCATATCTCCTGTTTTAAAATGAGATGTGACATGCGCCGGTAGAGAGATGTTGACAGGGTATTAAGCCATTTTGATCGGGAACCCGTTTTGGTGTTAGCATTACGTTATGCTTTAGCTATTTAAAAATAGCAGATCTACGAGCTTGTAGGTCTGCTATTTTTGAAAAATCGAAGAGCGACTGACGTAGAAGACATTTTTAGAATCTGATCTCAGGTCAGAATGGAAAACTGTCGGGATGTAGAAGACATTTTTAGAATCTGATCTCAGGTCAGAATGGGTTAAGCCCAGTGCTCAACATCCGTCAACAGCATGCTCTGACAGCCAGTGTCAGGGCAGGACGTCTCCCCATGGGCTGAGTCCTCCTCACGTCTATATACCCTGTGGCTGATTAAACCGGTGCCGAGACAGTGGCCTTGTGGTTAGAGCGTCCGCCCTGAAACTGGGAGGTCGGGGGTTCGATCCCCGGGCCGGGTCACACCATACCAAAGACTGTAAAAAAGGGCACTCGGCATCAACAGGTTGGATTGGGGGGGTCAAATCAACTAATGATTCCCCAGCGTGGCGTATGCTGCGTCTCACCCAGCTCCAGTTTTAGTTTTTACCCAGCTCTAGTTTTAGTTTTGACTGTTTTTACATTTAGCCGATCTACAAGCTCGTACAAGCTTGTAGATCTGCTATTTTCAGCATGCAACCAAGTGTAAAAATACTTCTACTGTATCTCTTGTCCACTAGTCCCAACATTTTAGTCTGGTTTTTATTTGTTGACGAAATTGACAGTATATTTAGTCTTAGTTTTAGTCATCATAGCTTAGTTTTTTATTTAGTTTCCGTTTAGTTTTCGTCAATGAAAAAGGGTAGTCGACGAACATTTTTTGTCTTGGTTTTAGTCGACGAAATCAACACTGCATTCAACCACGGAACTATTGCTCGCAGGCACGAAGGCGTGGACTGAGGTGACAAAGAACGCTGAAGCGCTTTGAGATCATCGTGCATGGGATGACTTCACTGTGAATTTCGCATGTTGTATCCAAAGAGACTCCAGAGACTGGGCTGGGTTTAGTTAGCAGTGATGAAGCTCAAGATAGTTTGGGTGTCTTCCATGTCCCGACATGGCAGACTTTTTTTTTTTGTCAAGAGACAAAGGGAGGGATCTTTTCAAGCTTCTCACATGACAGGTGCTGCTTTAAGAAGAGATCACACATGGATTGGGTGGGGGTGGTTCGGAATAGGTAGATACGATAAGAGGCCTTTGTTTTGCTCACCTTGATATCTTTTACCTTTCCGTCAAAGTCTAATTACAAATTTGTTTAAAAAATACTTTATTTTCATACAATCATTTTTGTATAATCATTTTTATACAATCATTTTTATGAGTGTTTTCTTTGCAAAACTAATGCGTGGAATGGATTCAGCATCATGAAAACCCCCTAGTTTGACACGTCACATGCTACATAAAGCATGATGACATTTTGATTTTTTTTTGCCTTCTATAAGTTGTTAATGGTATGGGTCACATATTATGCCAATTATGAAAATTGCTCAACATATGCAAGTTATCATTCGGCAGTTTCTACCTGCTGGGTGTAAATAAAACCATAAAACCTAAAAATAAATAAAAATGAAATGAAACCTATAAATATGCATGGATTGCCAACGACGGGCACAGTAAAAATACTGAGAGAGACAGTTCCATACTTTTTTATTAATTCCCTCTTCCATTTGTTTGTTCATTACGGGGCGGAATTTGCGGAAATATGAGCATGTATTTCCTTTCTCTCCCTCCCTCTCCCTCCCTCTCTCCTAATCTGGCTGATGTTTGTGTGTAGGCACTATAGGCAGTGCCTGTGTGGATGTAGCCCTCTCTGTCTCGTCTAAAACTCCCATGTGACTCTCTCACCATCTCCCTCCCTCCCTCTCTCTCTCTCTGTCTTTCTCTCTCCTCAGCACCAGATCAATACTGAGTGCTGCCTTCCAATCACTTCTCTGCCCTCTCTGTTCTTCTCACTTCGCTCTTTCTCTGCACTCGTTCCACTCAATGTCACTCGCCGGGGTTGTGTCGGCTGCAGCTGTCGTACTCCTCTGTCTGTCTCACGCCTTCCTTTCCATTAGTGAGCTATAGGTGTTGTGGTTGTCGAGGGCCTCTTTAAATCTGCTGCTGTACAATGTTGGTGGTGGTAGCCGCCAAGGGGCTGTTGGGGTTGAAGGCGACAGTGACTGTGGGGTGGGGGCGGCAGTAACTGTGGGGTGGGGGGCGACAGTAACTGTGAGTTGGGGGCGACAGTAACTGTGAGTTGGGAGCGACACCAGCAGCTTTGAAGCCGTCACTTGCAGCCCCATTCCCCTTTCCAGGTGACCACGCCAATAATGAAGCTGTATAGTCCTAATTAAACTGGCACTTGCACATGTATTGTTCATTAGCAAGTTAAGTGGCATTGAAACATTCTATTCTCTTGTGGTTTGTCTGCTAGATTAGCTCAAACACATACCTTGCTTTGGCAAATTCAGATTCAGATAACGGCTTCTTGTAAAAAACAAACAAAAAAAAACGGCTTCTTGTAAAAAAAAAAAACCCGGGAGGGAATGCTTTCATTAGTTTATCTCCGCCAGGCTCAGTGGAGATAAAACTTAGTTTTTGTGTGTAGTGCGTGCGTACAATTTTGCTTGTATGCGTGTGTATGCCTGTTTAATCAAGAAAACTACTTGAGTGTACAGCATAGACTGTAAAAAATATGGACAAAGCGTTCCCCGGGTCTAACATGGACGTAAAATGAAGCCTGTTATCCTTGCACTGTAAGTCGCCATCTTTCTAGATCCGTTTTGGCCCAGCTGGCCATTGGCTGGCTCCGTTTTGGCCCAGCTGGCCATTGGCTGGCCCAGACAACGAGGCGGGACTTCCCCCCTTCTTCTCTGTTGGTTTTTATTTTGACTCGAGTGGGAGGGGAATCCCGATCATAGACTGTAACGGTAGCCACGCCCCTCAGAACATACGCGACTTTATGGTCATTTTTTTTAATTAATCCAATCCAAAAAGAATATTATGACATTAGAAATGAGACTTTAAACTAGTGACTGGAAGCAGAAAGTATTCATGACCATGTTTATTAAGGTAATACAGTCTAGGTGAAGTTGGGCCCAAATACATGGACTTCTATGGGGCTATACAAAATATCTGTCTGACTGCCCCCCTGGTGTACAGTAGTGGTGCGCGGGTTGACGGGACAAGGTTTTCTCAGCGCAATTATCGCGCGGCGGGCGGGGCGGGGCAGGTCACCCCCTCTCCCCCAAGAAAGGAGGGGGAAAAAAGCATTCCGTACCTGCCTCTCCTGTCTCTACTCCTGCTGAAATCATCAGCTTGTCACTGCCAACCCCTAATGTTTGTCTGGGGAGCGACAACCACTCCTCCGATACATAATGGAGAATCTGCTTGTTTCACCTGACTGACTGCGAAGAGTTTCAGCCCGGGAAGGTGTAAATGCGTGATGCAGGGGAACACGACATCACTCCCAGATTTGCCAAACTTGTCCTAGAGCAGTGACTCTCCCCCTGCCAGCTTCCAATCCGCCAAACACGGCCAATTGTGTTCTTTGCCCTGAGGCAGCGTTCGAGTAATCAAACCTTTCTGTCTCCATGGTGGTGGGCTATAGGAATGTTACTCCTGCTATAACCGACCGGGCGAAGAAGAAATTGCCTTCCAACTATAAGGGCCAAAAAAACACACACACACAGAACGGGGCAAAAAAAAGGCTAGCACGAGTCGAGACAGAACCCTGTGCACACCACCGCTTTCTGTTAATCACTTGCCAAATGTGACTCGCCCCTAACACACACCGACAACGTTGTCAGCCCCGAGGCTAGCGGTATGTTTCTCTCTACTGAGATCACTCGGACTCTCTTTTTTCCCCCTCGTGGAGAAATTCTGCCTGCTGATCTGTGTTGTGGTGTCTGTCACGGGCACACAAGGGCAGATCCCACAAATACTGGGTAACGAAACAGAGGCACGCATGCAGTGCTCCTCTGGCTGGTAAACTGAACAGCCAGGGAGGGGGCAACCAATTCCAGCGTGGAACAAGGCAGGCAGGGGGGCAACTATAGATGGAGCTGGGCTTAAAGCCGGCAACGCGAAGCTGGGTTTTTTTCACACCGATGCTGAGTGGAGGGAACGACATTAAGAACCGCTTGGTGTGTGTGTGTGTGTGTGTGTGTGTGTGTGTGTGTGTGTGTGTGTGTGTGTGTGTGTGTGTGTGTGTGTGTGTGTGTGTGTGTGTGTGTGTGTGTGTGTGTGTGTGTGTGTGTGTGTGTGTGTGTGTGTGTGTGTGTGTGTGTGTGTGTGTGTGTGTGTGTGTGTGTGTGTGTGTCAGACGAGGACTGCACTCTACATTCACGGCAGCAGGTCTCGGTTGTTGCAGCCCTCTCTTTGAAAAAGAGAAATCCATCTCATCTGGATCTGAGATGTTTTATACGTACAAAGGGAATGACTAGATCAAAGGTGTGATACTGCAGTAGACCAGTGCTCTGTTCCCTAGGCCCTATAGAGTCTAGGGTCTGAGACGCTGAACCCTGCACACTCTGTTCCCTAGGCCCTATAGAGTCTAGGGTCTGAGGCTCTGAACCCTGCACACTCTGTTCCCTAGGCCCTATAGAGTCTAGGGTCTGATGCTCTGAACCCTGCACACTCTGTTCTCTATAGGCCCTATAGAGTCTAGGGTCTGAGACGCTGAACCCTGCACACTCTGTTCCCTAGGCCCTATAGAGTCTAGGGTCTGAGACGCTGAACCCTGCACACTCTGTTCTCTATAGGCCCTATAAAGTCTAGGGTCTGAGACGCTGAACCCTGCACACTCTGTTCTCTATAGGCCCTATAGAGTCTAGGGTCTGATGCTCTGAACCCTGCACACTCTGTTCCCTAGGCCCTATAAAGTCTAGGGTCTGAGACGCTGAACCCTGCACACTCTGTTCCCTAGGCCCTATAGAGTCTAGGGTCTGAGACGCTGAACCCTGCACACTCTGTTCTCTATAGGCCCTATAAAGTCTAGGGTCTGAGACGCTGAACCCTGCACACTCTGTTCCCTAGGCCCTATAAAGTCTAGGGTCTGAGACGCTGAACCCTGCACACTCTGTTCCCTAGGCCCTATAGAGTCTAGGGTCTGAGACGCTGAACCCTGCACACTCTGTTCCCTAGGCCCTATAGAGTCTAGGGTCTGAGACGCTGAACCCTGCACACTCTGTTCCCTAGGCCCTATAGAGTCTAGGGTCTGAGGCGCTGAACCCTGCACACTCTGTTCTCTATAGGCCCTATAAAGTCTAGGGTCTGAGACGCTGAACCCTGCACACTCTGTTCCCTAGGCCCTATAAAGTCTAGGGTCTGAGACGCTGAACCCTGCACACTCTGTTCCCTAGGCCCTATAGAGTCTAGGGTCTGAGACGCTGAACCCTGCACACTCTGTTCCCTCTAGGCCCTATAGAGTCTAGGGTCTGAGGCTCTGAACCCTGCACACTCTGTTCCCTAGGCCCTATAGAGTCTAGGGTCTGAGGCTCTGAACCCTGCACACTCTGTTCCCTAGGCCCTATAGAGTCTAGGGTCTGAGGCTCTGAACCCTGCACACTCTGTTCTCTAGGCCCTATAGAGTCTAGGGTCTGAGACGCTGAACCCTGCACACTCTGTTCTCTATAGGCCCTATAGAGTCTAGGGTCCCAGGCTAGATACCTGAACCCTGCACGGAAAACGTTGCCAGACTTCCAGGCAGTGGATAACACGCTGGAGGTCCATATTAACCAATTCTGTGCGGGAATTCTGTTTTGGTGTTTCAAGCATTATCTTATACTTTAGCCATTGAAAAATAGCAGATCTACAAGCTCATAGCGCGTCACCGAGTGCCGCGCTACGAGCATGTAGGTCTGCTATTTTTGGGAAATCGTGAAAATGTGGCACAAATCTTTGAATATATTTTCTTTCAGAGCGTTTTTAACTAAAATCTTTGCTTCTGAGGGGTCCCTGGAATAACATATTTTCAGATGGGGGTCGGCGGCCAAATACATATATTTTTGGGTGTCCTTGACATGAAAATGTTTGAGAACGACTGACATTAGAAACATAGGTTTTTCAGAAAACTGTCAGGTTTTAGAAGACATTTGTAGAATCGTCCTCTGCAGGTCTAAATGTGTTAATGAGAACAGCTCTGAAAGTGAGGTTGTCCATATAGTATGTCATTGCTTCATAAATGGAGAATAGCTAATAGCCATTAACAATTGGAGTTGAAGAACTGCATTATAGGGAATTTTTCATTTCTTTAGCAAGTCACCCTTGAACTCTGAGAGCTTTGTGAAAGTGTATCACAGGAAAAGCTTTTGCTACTATAGACGAGAGTACTTTCTTGTTAAAAGACTGTTGAAATGGATTCCACTGAGGACTGACTTGCTGAAATAAAGCAATTGATGATAACTGGCTTAACCCATTTAGGCCTGCTGTCAAACTGGAAAAAATGTCTTCTAGTTTTCTGAAATGCCTCATGTTTCTATATCAGTGGTTCTCAATATTTCATGTCAAGGACCCCAAAAATTATATTTAATTGGCCACCGACCCCCATCAGAAAATATGTTGTTCCAGGAACCTCTCCCCCAGAAGCAAATATCTGAGTTAAAATGTTCACTCTGTGATAATATATATCCAAAGATTTGAGGCACATTTTCACGATTTTTCAAAAATAGCAGATCTGCTATTTTTCAACAGCTAAAGTATAACATAATGCTTTAAAACACCAAAAGGGTTCCCGCCCAATATGGCTTAAAACAGCTTATTATATGACACGGCATAATAGACAATAGAACATAATAAGGAGCAATTAATGTGACAGTGTCTCAAGAGGCTGAAGTCCCGGCTTTTTCTAACCCCAGCCTTGATTACTTAAAATGTGTTGTCTGTCTGTTGTTGATGAATACTGCTGTTAATCGACTAATCCTCTCAACACAAGGAATGCCACAATTCTCATCTCAGATTCAGACAGCCTTGTGTTAATATATTATTTGAAACTGTTTGTATGCGTCCGCACTGCCCTACGCTGCGCGGCAGGCACTTTAACCCCATCCGCGCCAGGATTTCTTTCAAAATAGCAGCCTCGGGAGGTGCCACGCAGATATGGCAGCTTTTACTCTGAAAGCCCTTCCGTTGCGTACAAAAACCGGGAGAAATAATGTTGCTTGCTTAGCTCGCTATGATTACGATAAAGTCGCTCGATAATCCCTCGCGTTCAAATTGGAGAGGCATGTTGAAGTCAGAAATGAAGAGCTTAGTATATCCATCTGGTCAAAACCACGGAGAGCTCCCTGGATTACGCGCGACAAGCCTTTCTTTCTGGGCGGTAAACGGGGAAGCAATGCGCCAACAGCAAGGAGTATGGTGCAGAAGGAGAGGCCAAAAAAGAAAAAGAAAATCTGAATATTCTTCTCTCGTTTGATCAACGAAAATGCGCTAGGACGTGTACACGTCCTCGCAATCCATCGGTTGGCTTAGCTATGACGTTGTCCACACGTCATACTGTCTAGATCGGTTAATGTGTGCGTGTGCGGACTCCGGGGTGCACTTAATTTACGCCATGTTTGCCTCAGGCTAATGCAAACTGGAAGCCAGGCCACCTGCCCAGTGAGATGCTTTAGAGGTTCAGCTACCATGGATCATGATGAGGGATGTTTTTATATTTATTTAACCAGTAAAAAGCACATTGAGACTGAAGTCTCTTTTACAAGTGTGAACTGGCCAGGACAATAGGCAAAATAAGTGACACAACTCTGCCAGTAACAACAAATACACAACAAAAAACAGGACAGACATACAATGCTCATAATTACAGTACCCACTACCAAAGAAGCTTAAAAGGAGAACAGGAACGCGACCAATAAGGACTAATAAATAAAAACTAAGCTACTGAAATTGCTAGTTGACTAAGAAGCAAGCAGACAGTTGCTATACGTCAAAGCAGGAGCAATGTATGGGAAGTGTGCCCATGGCAATCCTTTTGGGCTCGCTTGGCTCAATCATGGCAACATTTTGACAGATTGGATTACGCTGAATCCATTTTCCATTTAACCCATTTAGACCTCGAGGACGCGTCTGCGTCACCTTTATAGCTTTTAACCAACTTTTTAAACTGTAGCTGTTGAAAAATAGCAGATCTACAAGCTCGTACGAGCTTGTAGATCTGCTATTTATATATATTCTTTCGAACGATTTTAACTCAAATCTTTGCTTCTGGGGAGGTCCCTGGAACAACATATTTTCAGATGGGGGTCGGCGGCCGAATACATATCATTTTTGGGGGTCCATGAAATAGTTTGAGCACCACTGACATAGAAACATAGGGTTTTTCAGAAAACCATCAGGATTCAGAAGGCATTTGTATAATCGTCCTCATACTTAGGTCTAAACGGGTTAATAGCCTTGATGGTCTACTTTTCTTCATTATAGATCTTTGCGACGGGGGATAATGAAGTGTATGGTTAAGCAGAAACGCATCAGATCCCCACTTTAGATTCTGCCTATCTTGTTTAGTCAGCCACGTGGGCCGCTTCGTTTGGCGTGACGTGAGTTATCTGCCGTGTGGAGATTGATGGGAGTCAGACATCTTTTGTTTGGAGACGTCCTCCTCTCCTCCTGTCCGCCGCTCGCACAGATTGGGAGCTAGTGTTGTGTTGTGTTGTGAATGGTAAATGGTAGCATTTATATATAGCGCCTTTAAGCAAAAGGCGCTTTACATATAGATGGTGCATTACATTCACCCATTCACACACACACACACACACATTCATACACCGATGGCGGCGGAAACCATGCAAGGCACCAACCAGCACATCGGGAGCAATTAGGGGTTCAGTGTCTTGCTCAAGGACACTTCGACACTAACTCTGGGGGAGCCCACAGGGTTCGAACTGGCGACCTTGCGGTTACCATCCGGCCACTCTACCCCTGAGCCACCACTGTGTGTTGTGTTCCGTTGCGTTGCGTTGTGTTGTGTTGTGTGAGACTGTGAGTGACTGTGCATTTACGAGGCTACTTGCCATGCTGAATCTGCAGTAGACCCCTTGGTCATGACGTCCTCTGCTGCGCCATCTGTCAGGCCAAGGGTGTGTTTGCTATTTGCTTGTGTGTAAATAAGAGAGGACATCAATCTTACCCCGGCCGCGTGCTTGTGCGTGTGTGTGTGAGTGACTTTGTTGTGTGTGTGTGTGCACGCGCACACACAGGCTGTTTTCTTTCTCTCCTACCACAATCCTGCCCACCAATTTGCTAGCCTGGTTGATTGACAGGTCTCAGCAGACTTCAGACACATGGTGCCCGCTCCCTGTCTAGCCTGTCTCTGCAGCCGTGAACAGCATGCTGATGATAAACACCACATAATCCTTCTCTTCTCTTCTCTTCTCTTCTCTTCTCTTCTCTTCTCTTCTCTTCTCTTCTCTTCTCTTCTCTTCTCTTCTCTTCTCTTCTCTTCTCTTCTCTTCTCTTCTCTTCTCTTCTCTTCTCTTCTCTTCTCTTCTCTTCTCTTCTCTTCTCTTCTCTTCTCTTCTCTTCTCTTCTCTTCTCTTCTCTTCTCTTCTCTTCTCTTCTCTTCTCTTCTCTTCTCTTCTCTCCTCTCCTCTCCTCTCTTTAAGGGTGTTTGGAATTACAAAGGTGTGCTTTTTGCTGTACATGATGGAGTCCTTTTTGTCTCCACCAGCCGAAGGCATGGGGAGAGTATGTTTTGCACTCCGTCCGTCCGTCCGTGTGTCCGTCCGTCCGTGACCAGCTAATCTCAGCCACCGTTAACCCGGTCGATGCCAAATTTTGCACACACACTCCCTGGATGCCAACCATGAACCTCTGCCCCAAACTTTCCAGAACGGCCTGTTATAGCGCCACCAGGAGGCCGCTTTGTGCAAAACAAGTTTTTTCACAGTACACCTACAGATTTTGTCCAAACATCACGCAAATTGGTACACAGTCTCTCTAGAGCCATTCAACAAAACGGGTCTTTCAGATTTCTCACACTCCATCCTGATTGGTTAAGATTGGCTTCCAAAGTTCACAGGAGTGCTCAGTTTCAAACAAAATGCTGCAAATCATGAACACATCGCGTGATTTCCCTGAAATTGTGCACGCACATTCCCACTAGGCCGAGGACGAAATGCCACATGAACAATTTCAACTCAGCCTCAAGGTGGCGCTATAACAGTTTTTACCTCTAACTGCACGGATCTGTGGATAACCTGGTGGAGACCTGTGCCCAGAAGGGCACTTTTTCTAGTTGTAAATGAATTGCTAAAAAAGGGGTATGGTCCTATTGTAGTTTGTAACTGATTTCGAAAGAGTGTAAACAATTTCAAGAATAAAGAAGTTGTTTAAAGTCAAAGTCTCTCTGTCTCTCTCTCTCTCATACAGGTGGATGCAGGTTGGATTGGGTTCTGGTCCATCCTTGGTGGCTGTGTGTTTGGTGTGGCGATGGCCAGGTAAGTCAGGCTTTAAATCATATCCAACATACTCATTGTCAGTCACACACACACACACACACATGCCTGGCATTATCGCGTGCACGCCCATGTCCCCTCAAGCGGTCTTCACAGGACCAGTGAAATTAGTGGATAAGGCTTTTTTCTTTCTTTCCATGTGCTTTCCTCCTTTGCACTTGTTGTATCCGTCCATTCAGTATGCATGGCAGACCTCTGCTGAGGCATGTTCTTCGCTGAGGAGCAGCCATGGGGGAGAAGCACACTGGAAGAGCTGTCGCCGTCTTAACCTCATCTGCTCCCTCTCTCCTAATAGTCCGGCAGCCGGGGGTGTTTATTGGCCTAAAATATTGTCTATATACTATTCATTCATGAATCCACTTGCTGACCGGCTGTCGGTATTGAGCAATTTGTTTTATATATGTGACCATATACCATTAAACAAAAGAAGCCTGTTGGCTGCCGCACTATAATATATGATCAGTATTCAGCCGCTGTTAAGGTGGGAGTGGGTGGGGGGGGGGGGATGCTAATGCACCACGCCCCTCCCTGTTGATGGATAGACGGCCGCTACACGCCGACAAAGTGTGGAGTCTGCAAAAAAAAGCCAAGGGATTTGTTTTCGCTGCTGACGGATAGACGTTTATCGCGAGCACCGCTGGGCCCAATCAGCACTATACAGGCAAGGGCCTCCCATGCTTTTCTTAACCCATTCTGACCTGAGATCAGATTCTAAAAGTGTCTTCGATTTTTCATAAAGAGCAGACCTACAAGCTCGTAGCGCGCCACGCGGTGGCACGCTATGAGCTTGTAGATCTGCTATTTTTCAATAGCTAAAGCATGACATGATGCTAACACCAAAATGGGTTCCCGCCCAAAATGGGTTAAAATTGTAATTAGGGAAATGAGCCTATTTGTCTCCGGCAATCAATGAAACCCCTCACAGTGTGTTGTGCGTAAACAGAGTAATGGATTTTTTGTGTTGATTTTGAAATGACGGCGAGACAGATCGATGATTGATGCAACGGTTATGTAATATTGGTGACGTTACCTATACTTACTTCCCGCCACTTTGGTGTTTAAAGCATTATGTTATGCTTTAGCTATTGAAAAATAGCAGATCTACAAGCTCATAGCGCGGCACCGAGTGCCACTCTATGAACTTGTAGGTCTGCTATTTTAGAAAAATCGTGAGAATGTGCCTCAAATCTTTTAATATATATTCTTTCAGAGCGTTTTTAACTCAAATCTTTGCTTCTGGGTGAGGTCCCTGGAACAACATATTTTCAGATGGGGGTCGGCGGCCAATTACATATAGTGTTTGGGGTCCTTGACATGAAATATTGAGAACCATTGATGCAGAAACATGAGGTATTTAAAAAAAAAAAAACATTTAAAAAATAAATTTATTTAAAATTTTGCCTAAATGGGTTAAACTGTGATGTGACTGTAAAGTTGATTCTTTGGTTTGCAAAAGGTACTGTGAGGGTATTTGAATGATTTTCCCTTCCTTTGTCAGGTCGGGGTTATTATTATTATTATTATATGGGCTCATTCCCTCTAGGGGGAAACAGAATTTCAATCTTTGTGAGATGTGTCACTACTTAGACACCTTTACAAACACATTGGTGAAGACATTTCTTGGCAAGGAATTTGTTCTCGGATTGGCACGTTGTTCTGATAAAATTCTCTCTATATCCGTCTGATATGGGTTTGATACAGCCAGACTGTACACAAGAGGGAAATTGAATATTGTGTGCAGCAATAACAACAGTAACAAAGACAGAAATAAGAATAACAACACTATTACGTACTAAGTACATAGATAGAAGCTAAAGAAAAATAGTATAGTACGTTCTCAAATTTTATATCCATATACTTGTGCCTACTCCGGCCCGTGTTATGTGTATAAGTATTTACGTGTACCATGTGTTTGTACAGTATGTGCAGTCTTAACCCATTTTGGGCGGGAACCCCTTTTGGTGTTTTAAGCATTATGTTGTGCTTTAGCTATTGAAAAATAGCAGATCTACAAGCTCATAGCGCGGCACAGGTCTGCTATTTTTGAAAAATCATGAAAATGTCGTGGAAATCTTTGAATATATTCTTTCAGAGCGAACGTTTTTAACATAATTATTTTCAGATGGGGGTCGGCGGTCAATTTCATATATCTTTGGGTGTCCTTGACATGAAAATGTTTGAGAACAACTCACATAGAAACATGGTTTTTCAGAAAACTGTCAGGATTTAGAAGGCATTTGTAGAATCGTCCTCAGGTCTAAATGGGTTAATATGCAAAGTTTGCTTGTGTTGTGTTTAAATATTAGATGTGTGAGGGGTGCAATCTGTGTGTATCTGTGTGCGTGCGTGTGTGTGTGTGTGTGCGTGTTTGTGTCCGTTTTCGCGTCGCAGGCAGATATAGGCCTATCGTGTGAATCACAGCCTGGTGGAATTATATCAGACATCACAACACCTCACACTGCAACGTGTGGAGAGCCTGTAGATTATTATAATGTCTGTGCACGACACTGGTACACCAACGCAACTAAGCACTACTCAGGCATTCGCTTTTCCCGGGGCTTAACCCATTCTGACCTGAGATCAGATTCATACGAGGTTTCCACTGGACACACACTGGTCTGATTAACCCATTCTGACCTGAGATAGCTCATAGCGCACCACCGGGCACCACCGGGTGGCGCGCTATGAGCTTGTAGATCTGCTATTTTTAAATAGCTAAAGCACGACATGATGCTAACACCAAAATGGCTTATTGCTCCTGGTGTTGTCGTTGCTCCTGCTGGGGGGAGTAGCTGGCTATACTGCTGCCAGGGGTGGAAAGTAACTAAGTACTTTTACTTAAGTACTGTACTTAAGTACCATTTTGAGGTATTTGTACTTTACTTGAGTATTTCCAATTTCCAGTACTTAGTACTTCTACTCCACTATACATCTCAGAGACAACATTTTTGCTTTTACTCCCACTACAATAATTTGAAAACTTTAGTTACTGGTTACTTTGGAGATTTTAATTTTGATTAGAAAACATACATTAACCACTTCAACCCTATACATTTCGGCCATTTGAAAATAGCCGATATACAAGCTCACAATGCGTTGCAAAGCGACGCATTGTGAGCTTGTAGATCTGCTATTTTCAATAGATTTTGTACACATTTTGAACTTTGAACTTTAAGTGCATTTTGATGCCGATACTTTTGTATTTTTACTCAAGTACATTTTCAATTCCGTACTTTTACTTGTAACGAAGTAGCTCTAAATTGCAGTGCTGGTACTTTTACTTAAGTAAAACAATTGAGTACTTTTTCCACCACTGGCTGCTGCGTAGCTGGAAGCCTATTTCCTTACCTTCCTACCCTCCTCTGTCCTGTTCCCTTCATAATTTCCCTGCCCTTCGGCTCTCTGGTTCTGGCCCGTTCTGTTATCATTAGCTCTGATTTCCCCAGGCCAACTCCAGCTAATGGACTGTGTGAGTTACCCAAGTAGAGGAGCTGCTTTTGTCCCTCCCCATGAAGAAGTTGACATTGAGAATTTGGGGGCGGGAGTGGGCGATATGATATAGTACGCAGTATGTATTCCTATTAACGTGCCCACGAAACACCATCTTTGCGATATCTATTTTGTTCATCCGCCAATTAGACATACTGATACTACAACGCAAGTCTTGCTCTAAGCAGCACTCTAGAACGTCAGCTTGAATGACCCGATCGATTGTTTGACATTTGAATCTGCACATGGTTTTTCTATCACGCTGTTTTGTTACCCTCGATGATTAACTGAATGAGTGACCGCAGCGTTTCAGAGATGACACAGAAATGCCCTCCACTGTCGAGGAGAAGAGGCGCTGAATCACAGTTTTCTGAAAAACCCATGTTTTTATGTCAGTGGTGCTCAAACTATTTCTTGTCAAGGACCCCTAGAATGATATGTACCCCCATCTGAAAACATGTTGTTCCCCAGAAGCAAAGATTTGAGTTAAAAAAACGTTCACTCTGAAAGAATACATACGGTATTCAAAGATTTGCGCCACATTTTCACGATTTTTCTAAAATAGCAGACCTACAAGCTCGTAGCGCGGCACTCGGTGCCCCGCTATGAGCTTGTAGATCTGCTCTTTTTCAATAGCTAAAGTGTGACATAATGCTTCAAACACCAAAGTAGTTCTGTAATATTTTGTTGCTTGCATGGCAGATGGATGGAAGGCTGGGGACATGGTGGGTTCAATTAGTGGTGCTCCGAGGTGTGTGGCGCGCAGCGTCCGAGTGTTTGACAAACGATCCGGCGGCTGTTTAATTGTATGAGCCCAGGGCCAGACACAGACAGCTTGGAGTCTGTGGCTGACGACTGTTGCTCCACAGTTTCTGTATTTTTGGGCGACAGAAAGAAAGTAAAGTGTGATAAGAATAACGCAATGTGCATCACTATTTATCTGTCATTTACTATAGCTTACAGGAGGGCCAAATGGGAGAGATAAAGAACCATTCCAGTCCGAATTTTGAGTTAATGGGAGATTTGATCGAGCACATAGAAACGGATTCCTATCGCAGCCTAGTTTGTTTTTGGCCAATAATAAGCATGGCCCTCTCCATCATGTCACCTCAGACTATAACGTCAAGCCATCTGCATCTGCTAGTTAATACTGTCTTAACCCATTTAGATCTGAGGACGATTCTACAAATGTCTTCTAAACCCCCCCCCCGCCGACCCCCATCTGAAAATATGTTGTTCCAGTGACCCCCGGAAGCAAAGAACGTTCGCTCTGAAAGAATATATATTCAAAGATCTGTGCCACATTTTCACGATAAAAAATAGCAGATCTACAAGCTCGTAGTGCCGCGCTATGAGCTTGTAGATCTGCTATTTTCCACAGCTAAAGCATAACGATGCTTAAAACACCAAAAGGGGGTTTCCGCCCAAAATGTCTTAATGACGCACACTAAAATCAGAGACGTGGCCAAATTGATAACGTCAGACTATGAATAATTGTTGAATCATTCCCTGCTGTAGGCATGGGAAGGGAGTACAGTAAATGGAGCTCTTTATGTGACATGATTTAAGTGACGCTATCTCGACACCCCCAATACAATCCAGTTAAGGGGAACATAAATGATAGGCTTTTAATTCAGACATTTCCTCGTGACAACAAGACAAGGGCCCCCTCTCTTTTCAGTTTGACATTGTTGGTTATAATAAATCCTTGAATCATATCTCTGGAGACATGCAGTATTCATGGCAGAGAGGCTTTGCTATTCAGATATGATGAGGGGTAGGAAACAAGACGGATAATTATGATGATCCTCTCATGCCTGCTTTCAGTGGAGCTTAACTCACAAAACCGCAGTGCAGTACCACCCATGTTGTCTACATTCTGAAAAGGTCCCTGTGGGATGATACCATACACAGGAACATCTTGAGTGTCTCATTTAAATCTGTGTACACAAATGGAAATGTGTAGTACACTCTCAGATTTAACTTTAAACTCCACGTCTGCTCCAAATACCTGCCTGCTGAACACAAGGTTGCCGTTTGCAAATCAAAACATGGATTATGCAACAGTGAGAAGACTAGGCTCAATCAAATCATGGCTCTCTTGGTTTTTGGGGGAATAGGCTCCCCCCTCTCTCGAACGGGTGTTTTAAATAAATTGTTGAGATGAGAGGCTTTTTTTGCAGGATATAATGCACTAAACACTGTTGATTATACTACCTACACTAACCGTGTAGGTAGGTGCGATGGCTCTTGTGCAGTGGACTCGACGTGGATATAATATTCTGTACGCAGACTCAACGCGTTGAAGAGCGGGGCAGGAGCAACACCAGCTGCACTCAATTCAATCAACATTACCGGTACACAAACGAATGACTTTCTTCCCCGATAACTGAAGGACCATGGCTAGGGCCCATTGTGCAGAAGAGGGCTCCATTGTTGTCACAGCTAAACCCCTTATCCCTAAACTTCTTTGCCTTTTTTTTTTTTTTTTTTTTTTTTTTTTACTATTTTGTAAAACATTTTTGAATAGTTAAAATGGCCAGTCTACAAGCTCACAACGTGTCAATGTAGATTGGCTAGTTGAACTATTCAAAAATGTTTTTCAAAAAGGCAAAGAAGTTTAGGGATCCCTTATCCCTGAACTTCTAGGGACTAGTGGACAAGAGATCCGGTACGATAGTTGGCTAAGACTAGACTAAAACTAAAAACATTCCAGGTGACTAAAATGTGACTGAAACTAAATGAAAACTATTCAAGAGTATGACTGAAACTAAATTTATAAAATTTGCTGCCAAAAACAACACTGCTGAACAGCAGAGTTTGATTGTGTCTGACCGCGGTTCAACCCTGCCATTCAGCAGTCAGACAATCAGTCCGTTCTGGAGCAGTGGAAGGAAAACAAAGCTACTTACAGTATGGCTTTTTTGGCTTGAGGTTTAGAATGGGAGCGATCGCTGATCCTCCAGTCCAGAGCGATGGGGGGGGGGGGGGGCTTGGCTCGCTGCGGACGACCCCAGGATTTAGTCCTCTCTCTTGGCTACTGTCGGTGCCCGACGGTGGGGTGGAAAGGCTCGTAGATGTATGCCTGCCAGCCATGTGGCAGATGGGGAGATCATGGATGATCTGAGTGGTGGTGTAGCTTTGGGGGAGAGAGAGAGAGAGAGAGAGAGAGACGGTGAAACCATACTAGTCGTCTGGGTAAATGATCATTTTGTCTTCGATCCCGAACTCCCTCCTGCTGTCCAGCCCCAGAGCCTTTCCTTGAAAAACAAACTCTTTGCTACGGGTCTTTATCTCGACAGAACCCTTTATCAGTGATGGAGGAAATCCATCTTAAAGAGGCATTCCACTCATTTTCAACATTTTATATATGTCATTAATATACCTTAGAGCTGTTGTGTGGAAATAATAAAAAAGTCCCCCCATTCTGTGTTTCCTAGAACTAGAGATCTGAAAGAAATCATTAACATTGTGAAACACATCTTGATGATGTCATCAAGCTGTGTTTCACCATGTTAATGATTATTTTCAGATAAAATAAAATAAATATTTAAAAACTGTGTACATTGGTGACTATAACTATAATCTACCTGATCTTGATGCCTACAAAATCGGAAGAAAACTAGTCGACTAGTGGATTTAATAGTCTACTAGTTGCTTAAAGCCCTAGATAGAGGTAGTGTCTATAATGTGAGTAATATCTGTTAGTGTACTGAAGTACCATTATCACGAGTGTGTTTTTAAAAGAAAATACAACATTCCAGAAAGTCTAGTTGGGCATAATTGTGCATGGCCTATATTATGGGGAGTTGCGTCAAGGAATCCAGGGAATTCTTTTGATTATACAACCTATGATTTCAATAAGTTAAAGGCCCAGACGTGGTGCCAGTGACTAGCACGCACGCACATGCGCACACACGCACATGCACACAAACCGGGGCGAAAACATCTCTCTGCCTTACGGGCTGAGGCAGATAATTAGTGTAATTATTTCCTCACCACAGGCTTGTGTATGACTGGTATACGTACCCTAGAGGACAGAGAGGCAGAGGTAACGGACGGTGAGGGCCACAAACACAACAACACAACAGTACCAGAACCAGAGTGTCTTTGAGAGACGAGAGCCTCCGTCTCTGCTGCTCACCACCTGCTCTGCTGCGACCAATTAAATGAACACCGGTGGTGTCTGTCTGTCTGTCTGCACGGCACGCATGATGACGAAGAGCTCTCTCTCTCTCTTAACTCGGGCACACACACTCTTGACGACAAGTGGTGGGGCGGCAAAACGATCCATCTTCAAATCTCAAAAAAGCGTCTCGTCTCCCCGCTAATAGATTATGACACAGAGCCAAACGTGAGACAGATGCTAGGTTGCTCTCTCTCTCTCTCTCTCTCTCTCTCTCTGTGTGCAGGATGCCTCCTCTGCACATCTCCAGGTCTGCTGTCGTTGCTTGGCGTACCGTCTCTTAACGCGCTGCCACTGTGTGTGTGTGGGGGGGGGGTTGGATGGTGTTGGCTTATGTCATGGAGTAGTTTGTGGAGGCATACTTTTTGGGGTCCTTGACATGAAATATCGAGCACCACTGATACAGAAACATAAGGTTTTTCAGAAAACTGTCGGGATTTAGAAGACACTTTTTCTTTTTAAATGTTGACGTCAGGCCTAAATGGGTTTAAAGTGTCCTCTCTCTCCCCTTCCTCTGTCCCAGGTTTGCCGACTCCATCCGGGGCATGCTGAAGCTCATCCTGGTGCTGATGCTGGCCGGCGCCTCGCTCGCCTCCACTTGGTTCACCCTCACCTGCCTCACCAGATTCACCCACCTACCCTCCACCACAGGTGAGTTCTGACACCCACCTACCCTCCACCACAGGTGAGTTCTGACACCCACCTACCCTCCACCACAGGTGAGTTCTGACACCCACCTACCCTCCACCACAGGTGAGTTCTGACACCCACCTACCCTCCACCACAGGTGAGTTCTGACACCCACCTACCCTCCACCACAGGTGAGTTCTGACACCCACCTACCCTCCACCACAGGTGAGTTCTGACACCCACCTACCCTCCACCACAGGTGAGTTCTGACACCCACCTACCCTCCACCACAGGTGAGTTCTGACACCCACCTACCCCCCACCACAGGTGAGGTGAGTTCTGACACCCACCTACCCTCCACCACAGGTGAGTTCTGACACCCACCTACCCTCCACCACAGGTGAGGTGAGTTCTGACACCCACCTACCCTCCACCACAGGTGAGTTCTGACACCCACCTACCCTCCACCACAGGTGAGTTCTGACACCCACCTACCCTCCACCACAGGTGAGTTCTGACACCCACCTACCCTCCACCACAGGTGGGTCCCGACCCACCGCCGGTCTCTCTCCACAGCCGGTCTCTCTCCACAGCCGCGCTGCGAAGAAACTAAATACTGTATTTCAAAGGCAATGTCGTACGTACTGCCGACAAATTGATTTAGCTGCCTCGACATCAGATGGATTGCGACGTCTGGCTTAAAGCTCCCCTGTTGAATAATGTAAGGGATTCATTAAGCCATTCTGAACGGGAACCCCTTTAGGTGTTTTAAAGCATTAGGTTATACTTTAGCTATTGAAAAATAGCAGATCTATAAAGCTCGAGCTTGTAGTTCTGCTATTTTTTTAAAGTTTCCATGTGGACGCACATCTTTCACAGTGAACGTTTTTAACTCATATCTTTGCTTCTCGGGGGGTCGCTGGAACTACATATTTTCAGATGGGGGTCCGCGGCCAAATACAGATAATTCTAGGGGTCCTTGACATGAAATAGTTTGAGCACCACTGACATACAAACATAGGGTTTTTCAGAAAACTGTCTTATTTAGAAGACATTTTGTAGAATCGTCCTCAGGTCTAAATGGGTTAAGCGGTATATAGACACAGAGGTACTAGCCCGTGTTTGTATTCCAGTCTCGTGGTTTAGGTTCCAATACATATTCAGCAGTGCCAGTCCATTAGCGAGAGAGACATCACTAGCGTCGGACCTATTAGGGGACTTGGGGGACCCTATAGTGGCGAGACGAGTCTCTCCTCTTCCTTGGCAGTTCTCTCTCTCTCTCTCTCAAAAAGAAACAGTGCATACATTTCAAAACCTGCTGATTCTCGCCATGATCATCCATCACCATTCTCCCAGCCTTGGCACCACCCGCTGTCAGTCTATTAATAACCCATTAAGTTAGACCCGAGACCAGGTGCTACAAAATACCTTCTGAAACACCCGTGTTTCTATGTCAGTGGTTCTCAAACTATTTCACGTCAAGTGCCCCAAAGATTATATGTAATCGGCTGCCGAAATCCCATCTGAAAATATGTTGTTCCAGGAACCCCCCCAGAAGCAAAGATTTGAGTTAATACGTTTGATTTCGCGCCACATTTCACGATTTCTCAAAAATATAGCAGACCTACAAGCTCCAAGCTCCTAGCTAGGAGCTTGTCCATCTGCTATTTTTCAACGGCTAAAGTTTAAAATATGTAACGGTTGAATGTGGTCAAACGCCAAAGCGACACAGATACGCATCCCGTCCTTAGACCTGAGGATGATTCTACAAATGTCTTCTAAATTTAAATGTTTCTATGTCAGTGGTGCTCAAACAATCTCATGTCAAGAACCCATAGAATTATATGCATTTGGCTGCCGACGCCATCTGGAAATATGATGTTCCAGGGACCCCCCAGACCTACAAGCTTGTAGATCTGCTATTTTCCAATAGCTAAAGTGTAACATAATGCTTAACCCCTTCTGACCGGGCACCCATTTTGGTGTTGGCATCATGTTATGCTTTAGCTATTGAAAAATTGCAGATCTACAAGCTCGTATCGCGCCACCGAGTGGCGCGATACGAGCTTGTAGGTCTGCTATTTTTGAAAAATCGAAGACACTTTTAGAATCTGATCTCAGGTCAGAATGGGTTAATAATGAAACTGTCAGGATGTAATAGACATTTTTAGAATCTGATCTCAGGTCAGAATGGGTTAAAACACCAAACCTGCCCCCCCCCCCCCGACCGTAGGACCATTTAGGACCATTAGATCAGGGATGCCCAGCGATTTGTTTCTTCAGGGCCCATTTCAAGGTTGCTCCGCGCCATTTTGGAAGTATCTTGAAGTAGCTAGATGTGGCCAAAACACCCCCGAGGGGATCGACAACAACGGGAAGTTTGATTACTTCTAACACTTATTTTGCCGGGGAATTCTTCAAAATATAGGCGCTATATTCCCAGCAGATATGGCAGATTTTACTCTGAAAAGCACCGCCTTACATTAGATAATTGACACTGGGTTTAAAAATGGGTTGGAAAAAAAGTGGGATAACAAAAGTAGTCCTCACAGGGAAGGAGACCACTAAGGTTCCAGTGCTCTACATCAACACCTCTTATCTCACGCAGCCTTCTGGGAGTTGAAGGCTGTGAACCCGATGTAATAATAATGTGAGGAGGGTTGAAACCCCAGAGGCTGAAACGGTATACGTTTGATACCTGCTCTCTGTGGTTGGAGCCGGGCTCTCTGAACGCTGCGCGGCGGGTGGTGGCTTCTCGGTCGCTGTCGTCATGTCGGCCGGAGGCAGAGTGTGCACTGCAGACCAAAGGCCTCCCAATTTAATATGTGACCAGATTTGACTGCCATCGTGCAACCTTCAGCTTTTCACCAGAAAAACTCAATTTATTTATATATTTTATCCAAAATGAGTTCTTGGCACTCTTCACATAGTAGAGCTCTGAAATACGTGTCAGAGCTGAAATGGACATGTAAATATGAAATAAATGCTTAAACATGTAGCTAGGTGTAATGTTAGAGACCACAGAAGTGAACCTTTCAAGCCTGTTTTCTCAACTCGCAGTTTCTCTGCAAGACATCACTCTATAAGACATATCTCCAAAACTGGTGGGTCAAACTGAACAACCAATATGTCAATTTGAAGCTATGATTCCCTGCTTTCATATGACATGAAGAAAACAATTTAAAAAATCCAATGGCAGTCCCTCAGTCAAATTTGGCCACATAAGTATTTGGCTGTGGATCCCATCTGAGTGTATTTTTATGTTGTTAAAATAGTTTTGATAGTTTTATAAGGATAATTAAAAAAATCAAACTCAAACTTTTTCGTCGACTAATACTATGACAACATTGCTTTTGTCGACTAAGTTTTTTCACAGATGAAAACTAAATGAAAACTAAGCTATGATGACTAAAACTAAGACTAAATATGTTGACAATTTTGTCAACAAATACAAACTAGACTAAAATGTTAGGAAGTGACTAATGGAAGTGAAGAGATCCAGTATAAGTCATTTTGTGTGATATTTAGTCGACTCAAACTAGACCGACACTAAAACATTCCAGATGACTAAAATGTGACTAAAACTAAATGAAAACCATTCAGGAGACTATGACTGAAACTAAAATAGAAATGTTGCTGACAAAACACCACTGCACTCACCCAAGTGAGGGGCGCTCTTCGTACAATCATCATGACGTAAAATAGACACTACATCCATTTGTTCAGACACTATGACGTAAAGTTCTCCATTCATTGTCAATGGGAATTTAATGTTTGTTTACGGTTTGTGGACGGTAAACCAAATGCTGGATGTAGCGCCCCCTACATCATCATACATCAGCCAATCAAATCATCACATTCCTGTGCAAAGCTGTGCATAGGAGGGGGCTGTCGCCCCTCAAAAAAGTAGATATGTGGTGTACAGTGGTTTTCAACCAGTGGTCCTTGAGGAGGTTCCAGGTGGTCCCCAGCTAAATGATGAACAGTTGGTAAATAAATGGACCCTTATAGATCTTTAACTCTTGAGAGCGGAACATGAAACCAAATGCACCTGTGAACTCTCTCAAGAGTTAAATTATTGTTAAACATCGACATTGGTTAAAGTGGTTAATCTGATTGTGATGCTATATTGACTAATTTAGCTGGGCGGGGACCCCCTGTGGACCCCCTGGGACGAGAACAGAGACAGAAGCTGAAGTACACATACTGTATTAAGGAATGCTCTGCCCTATAGCCACACAGGAGCTAGGGCTTTAAGCAACTAGTCGACTATTCAGCTAGTCGACTATTCAACTAGTCGACTAGTAAATCCACTAGTCGACCTGGTTGGTACTAGTTGACTAGTTTCTGTAGGCCTCAAGATTTTAAATGTACAACTAATGTTAAAAAAAAGTATTTCTTTGTTATTCTTTTGTCTTTTATACATAATAGGTAGGCCTAGTTAAACCAGGCTGAAACTCTCGTCAGAGGTAAATAAAATAATGTGAAAAGGACATGTAATGAGTGCTGGCATTTTCTTCATGGCCACTAGTCAACTAGTAAAAATCACTAGAAGTGAAAGCCCTAACCGGCGCATGCACGTGCATGCCTACAGGCAAGCATGCATTCCACAATGAATGCGTCACGCTTTGGCATTGAGCAGTTCTCTAATGACGAATATGCTTTTGAAAATGGATGACCTAAATGGGTTCACTCTGAGGAATCGGTGGAGAAACGGAGCCAGTCTTCACAGCAGGGAGTTTAAAACCTGAATAGAATGCACCATTGTTTCCTCATTATCAAAGCCCTGCCGTATTGTCGATAGCACAGCTGCGTATAATATGACTGTGGGAAAGCGGTTCGTTCATTTGTTTGTGGTTTGTTTATTGCATTGCTCACATGGCCATCATCTGTCCAAGCTCTTTCATAATAGTTTTACCGGTACCATTTTTCTTTCTTCAGACCGAGTACATGTACTTCATTTTTGTGTACTCGCCGATACCGAGTACCTATACGAGTACTTTATTTGTGTTGTGGCTGTTTTTTGGCGATTTGCTGCAGTGTTTGTTGGGTCAGACTTGTTCCCGTTGCATTCATTCAGCCTATAGTGTCTGTCAATTGGATCTTTTGGTACTTTGGCCAAAGTATCAGAGTACCGAGTATGAGTACTTGAGGGTCGTATCGGCCCGAGTAACCGATACCAGTATCGGTATCTGAACAGTCTTTCACAGACTAGTAGGTTAATAATGTTGGTAAATGTTGGTGCATTTTTATAGCTCCAAAGCACTTCTTGGATACAATGTGAATTACATTCACACATTCACACACCGATGGTGAAGGAAACCATGCAAGGCACCAACCTGCTCATCCGGAGCAGATTGCAGGGTTCTGCGTCTTGCTCATGGACACTTCGACACTAACCCTGCAGGGGGAGCCGGGGTTCGAACCGGGAACCGGGAAATTGTCGTGACGCGTGCTCGTTTCGTGCACACGACCAGACCTGGATTTTGTAAAACTTTTTTTATTTTTTTACACAGACCTGGAGCTGACCTGCCGTTGAACCAGGCGACAACGTCTGCATTAATCCATGCCCGTCGATTACTGTACAGTACTGTAGGTACTGTACTAAAGTACCTTTAGTCACAAAAGGACAAAAAAACAGACCTTTTTTGTGTTACAGCCCTCCCCCCTGATGTCTTTGTGACAACAAAGATATCAGGCCAGTGCAGATATTTTTTTAAATTGATGGCAGACCGAGAGCCACAGCAATGTTAACTCCAAAAGCCTTGTAAAATGGCCCATTGCTGTGGAGGAGTGCAATTCTGCTCTTTTTAAATCAAAATCTTCTATGAACGTGCTGTACTACTAGCGGGTGGTCGTGGAGTGAAGCCGGGTCATCTATTGAAGTGAAGCGAAGCAGCGGAGAGTGCTGGTTCATGCTGGAAAAACGTGGCTAGGAGATAAAAAAATGAGAAACGTCTTGTCTTGTTGTTTGTGTACCCAGCCTGACTGACCTTCACTGTTTGAACAGCTGTTCTAGCTAGGAGAATCTTTTGTCTTCTTATTATTATTACAGCAGTGTACGAAAATCAAGAAAGGGCAACTGTAGAGATAAATCAATTCCAGAACCATTTTCCTCTTGGCTTTTCTCCCGATAAAAAAAAATCTTGGGCACCCACTGGCCTAGTGGTCCAGGCGCATCCCACATATTCTAGGCTCTGGCGCGTCGCGCGTTCGAGTCCCGTTCATCATGACGACCTTTGCGGCGTGTCTCCCCCCTCTTCTCTCTCCCCCTCTTTCCTGTCATTCTTCACTTGTATGGATCAGTAAAGGCAGAAAAGCAACAACAAAAAAAGTGAATAGCTTTTTTTCACAGTTACCTGTACTTTTATGGGTGCACACCTGACGATGCTTATATCTCCATGAATAGGATAAACAATATTGTTTATGCACGGCATTAATAAATTAAATATAAACTAGGCATTATAATGCCGGCGCAGACGCAGCTCCAAAATAACGGGACAGAAATGGAAGAAATTCAGATTGAATACAGATACACCGTACACCGTACAGATACACCGTACACCGTACAGATACACCGTACACCGTGGTTCCTTACATAGTTTAATACAGATACACCGTACACCGTGGTTCCTTACAGAGTTTACTTCCTTTTCAAATCTTTCAAAGCTTTCTATGGAGAAAAACGTGTCATGGAGTCACGTGCCCCATAGATTGATTAATGACTTTAACCATACATTTAGCTCTTAGGATAAGAAATTGGGGGTTAAAGTAGACAATAATGACTGTAGGCATATAGTTTTGAGTGAAATGTAGTGGCCCTCTTAATCCATTCTGACCTGAGATCAGATTCTAAAAATATCTTCTACATCCAGACAGTTTTCTGAAAAAGCTACGTTTCTATGTCAGTCGTTCTTCAATTTTTCAAAAATAGCAGACCTACAAGCTCGTAGATCTGCTATTTTTCAATAGCTAAAGCATAACATAATGCTAACACCAAAAGGGTCAGCCGATTCCTGTTTTCATTGTAGCTCAACAGGCTTCAGAACACACCGAGAAAACCCCCAGACCACAGAAGATCCAGTGAATGTTCAAAGTTCAGGTCATGTGGGTGTAATTGAGGTCGTAGGAGCCAATGTGGGTGTTTTTTGTATTTTTTGGTGGTGGTGGTGTTGTTGCACCGCCAGGCCACTAGAGGGCAGTTGAATCATTGGCGGTGGGCTGGGCACATCACCTACATACTTAAAATAGGACACACATGTGTTAGCCGGTGTGTTTTGGACCGCTAGAGATGCGACAGTTCTTACCGTATCGCTGTCGTCACTGAAAGAACACAGAACATTTAGAAACGGTAGGAATTAGGACAATACACAAACGGTAGACACACGGGTGAATTTTGTTATTATTGAATGCAAACGATGCGAGTGCTGATGATGTCAGGGAACCAGGCGACGCGTCCAAACGCTACCGTGACTCAACTGAGTGAGGCATTGGGCCAGATTTAGTTTAGCCATGACAGAGGTCATAAAACCTAAAAGAAAAAAAAGGAAAATGTATGTCACGAAACCTTTCATTCGTCTTTCGCGTTCGACACGGGGGACCACAGCTTTGCTACGAACAAATGTAGATAGCGGTGCCATACATTCAGTTAACCCATTCCGTACGGGAACCCCTTTTGGTGCTTTAGCTGTTGAAAAATAGCAGATCTACAAGCTCATGAACTTGTAGGTCTGCTATTTTTGAAAAATCGTGAAAATGTGCCGCAAATCTTTGAATATATACATATTCTTTCAGAGCGAATATTTGTAACTCAAATCTTTGCTTCTGGGGAGGTCCCTGGAACAACATATTTTCACATGGGTGTCGGCGACCAAATACATATAATGTTTGTGGTCCTTGACATGAAATATTGAGAACCACCGATATGAAACATGAGGTTTTTCAGAAAATTGTCATGATTAAAATTTCGTCCTCCGGTCTAAATGGTATAATGTATTCATTGTCGTGCCTCTCTCTCCCCTGTGCCCTCCTCCTCCTCAGCCACCCTGTACACCTCCTGCATCCTGGTGGGCATCTTCATCAACAGCAGCGTGCCCATCTTCTTCGAGCTGTTCATCGAGACGGTGTACCCGGTGCCCGAGGGCATCACCTGCGGCGTGGTCACCTTCCTGGGCAACCTGGTCACGGGCCTGATGCTCTTCTTCCTCTCCTTCTACTGCACCGGTAAGACGCCGTTGTTTTTGGCAGCACATTTAGATGTTCTAGTTTTAGTCATAGTCTCTCTAATAGCTTTCATTTAGTTTTAGTCACATTTTAGTCACCCGGAATGTTTTAGGGCTATAGTCTGGTTTCAGTCGACTAAATCTACAGTTGATTTAATCGACTAAAATGTGTTTTGGCTGGCCTTCGCAATGACAGATTTTTTTCACTTGCTGAAAATAGCAGATCTACAAGCCCACAACATGTCGCAGCGATGCGTTGTGGGCTTGTAGATCTGCTATTCTGCTAGATCTGTAGATCTGCTGGTTTTAGACGGCTCGTCACACTAAGGATTATAGCAATGAATTGTTTGAATTGATCATTTAAATGACTCGAGCGGTGTGCCCCGGCTGTAGAGCACCCAGTCTGTCTGGGTCACCTTTTATAATGACTCGAGCGGTGTGCCCCGGCTGTAGAGCACCCAGTCTGTCTGGGTCACCTTTTATAATGACTCGAGCGGTGTGCCCCGGCTGTAGAGCACCCAGTCTGTCTGGGTCACCTTTTAGAGCGGGGTGCCCCGGCTGTAGAGCACCCAGTATGTCTGGGTCACCTTTTAGAGCGGTGTGCCCCGGCTGTAGAGCACCCAGTCTGTCTGGGTCACCTTTTAGAGCGGTGTGCCCCGGCTGTAGAGCACCCAGTCTGTCTGGGTCACCTTTTAGAGCGGGGTGCCCCGGCTGTAGAGCACCCAGTCTGTCTGGGTCACCTTTTATAATGACTAGAGCGGGGTGCCCCGGCTGTAGAGCACCCAGTCTGTCTGGGTCACCTTTTATAATGACTAGAGCGGGGTGCCCCGGCTGTAGAGCACCCAGTCTGTCTGGGTCACCTTTTAGAGCGGTGTGCCCCGGCTGTAGAGCACCCAGTCTGTCTGGGTCACCTTTTATGCCCATATATGGAGATTTCTGTATCCGTCTCTCTGTGTTCCCTTTATTCCTATATATATATATATATATATATATATATATGGAGTTCTGTGTCAGGCATGCCCAAATATGAAGGGGTTGTGATGTCAGAACGGGCCCAAGGAGTATATGGAGCCATGGGCACTGGGCAGGGGCCCTGTCCAGAGCCCGGGCAGAGGCCCTTTGTGGCAGTTCTGGACAACCGTGGGTCCGACCGACTCGACACCGGGCACTGCACTCCCTGTGGGGGTGTGGAACGCGTGTGTACGTACGTACAGACAGACAGACAGACAGACACTAGGTGCAGTCCATAGCACCCCCCCCCCCCCCCCGCTATTAATTTCCTTGAATTGTAGTAGTATTGGGTATTGGTTGGTCGATTATAGACATGATGAGACACGTAACTCAGCACCACACAACTAAACAGTACAGCACACACACAAAAGACCGCGCACACACACACACACACACATACACATACAATCACATGATCGGGCAGTCGGCCAATGGATGATGAAACCAGAGAGATGTGGGTCATCATTGCATGTCATGAACAATCAGGCTTTTGGAATGTGAAATCATATCTTTTTACTTTTATTCCTCTTCTTCTTCTTCTTCTGGCTCAATCTCAGGCAAGTATTGTTCTGCATATACAAAAGAAAATGACACGTATCTGTTGGTAACCGTATCATGTACGATGTTTGGTAGACGGGTCAGGGTTCAGCAGGCGAGACCACAGGAGGGTTTTTTTTACTTGGCAATGCTAATACCGGTAGTCGTGGGCTGAGAGAACTTGGCAGAGGATTCTGAGCTGTGTGTGCGTGTGCGTGTGCGTGTGCGTGTGTGCACGCGCGTGTGCGTGTCTGTACATCTGTGTCTACATGTATTGCAACGTGCTTTCTTAACCCATTTAGACCTGAGGACGATTCTATACAAATGTCTTCTAAATCAGTTTTTCTGGGGAAAAAAACCCATGTTTCTCGTTCTCAAACATTTTGATGTCAATGACCCCCAAAAATATATGTAATTGGCCGCCGACCCCCCATCTGAAAATATGTAGTTCCAGTTGAGGGACCCCCAAGAAGATTTGAGTTAAAAAACGTTCGCTCTGAAAGAATATATATTCAAAGATTTGCACTACATTTTCATGATCTTATAGCACATCTACAAGCTAGTGCCGCGCTACGAGCTTGTAGATCTGCTATTTTTCAACAGCGAAAGCGAAAAAAAACACCAAAAAAGGGGTTCCCGCCGAGAATGAATTAATGAGACTCGGTTCTGCAAGGGGGGGAAGCAGAGATTGTGATTTAACCTCTGCTTTATCTCTCCCACTATAGTTTGCCAGCCTAGCATCGTTTTTTTTAAGTCTAATGCAGACACCGGGGCAAAGAGGACATACTTCTCGTCTCTGCCTGCATGCATGCGCGGGTTTAACGGCAGCCAGAATAATCATATCAGATCCACATCCAATCCCGTGTGAGCGTATAATGTCTGCGTGCGCGTGTGTGTGTGTGTGTGTGCGTGCTTCCTTTTTCTTTAAACCCATTGCCTCTGTTTTTGCCCACCTCTCTCCACGGTCTGATTAACCTTCACATCACAAAGCCAATCAACTGGAATGATGAGTAATACTTTGAGAGAATGGGACATGCTCTCTCTCTCCCTCCTTCCCTCTCTCACACACACGCTCTCTCTCTTTTCTCCCTCCTTTGTTTTAGTCAATAGGAAGATACAATTTCCAGATCCCCTCATAAATATTCATGACGCTCACTCTCCCACTATAGTGCCAAGTTCTTCTCTTCCCGCGGTTGCCGTCACAGGCAGGTGGAAGCTAGCTAATGACAGCTGCTGCCTGACAACTGCATCCTCAAGCCTTTACACTAGTGTAGTTGTGGGTGGTTGTAGCGCCAGCCAGCCCACGGGACCCGGGGCTGACAAAAGCTCTCCGGGGGGGATGGGGGGGCACGAGGACTTCAGTTCACTAACGAGCATGACTAGCACAGACAGTCTCTCTCCGTATGTTTTCAAGTCGAGACGAGTCAAACATTTATAAATAACCCATTTAGGCCTGACGTCGAAATAAAAAAATGTCTTCTGAATCCTGACAGTTTTCTGAAATATCCTCATGTTTCTGTATCGGTGGTGCTCAATATTTCATGTCAAGGACCCCCAAAAAATTATATGCATTTGGCCACCGACCCCTATCTGAAAATATGTTGTTCCAGGGACCCCCCCCCCCCAGAAGCAAGGATTTGAGTTAAAAAGGTTCGCTCTGAAAGAATATATTCAAAGATTTGCGCCACATTTTCACGATTTTTGTGTGGTGCAACCACTCCAATGCCTGTGTTCACCTATGTGCGTACAGTATGTGTTGGTTAATGAGCACCAGTATATGACTATGAGTACCAGTAGGGGCGCTGTTGTGCCAGAAACAGAGAGAGGGATAGTGCTGCACTAATGCTAATGAGAGAGAGAGAGAGCGAGAGAGGTGGGGGGGTGGGGGGAGTTGCACCAAAAATACACAATTTTGAACAATCAGGCTTTCTCATCATATACATGTAGGGGCTTTTATGGAAATGTCTCAACTGATTTGGTGATACTGATTTTGATGTCAACAGTGTAGCCCTACTTTATATAATCCCTCTACTCCCGCTCTTCATGGAATAATAATACTAATGCATTACAATTTGGAACGGGAACGAGCCTGGGTTTATCTAGCGTCGGCATTATAATAAATATAGAGGATTCAGAAGACATTTTAGTAGAATCGTCCTCTGGTCTAAATGGGTTTTAATGGGCCAGTTGCCTTTCTGCCATGAGCTGTATCCCCTGTTCTGTAAAAGCGTCGAGCAGAGGAGCGAGCCAAGAGTCCTGCTCAATATTCATTAATGGACGAGCTGAGATGAGAGAGAGAGTGATGGAAGGTGGATGGGGGATGGGGGGGGGGGTGAAGAGACCCTGAACTTGTTAGTCCCGCTGATTCTAATCACAAGCGATGGCGTTTTGTATTCCCCGTGCCGGGAGTTGGGTCCGTGTTGGTGATTAATCATGGATTAGAAGGCTGTGTATGGTCCAGACAGACGCCGACAGACAGAGAGCATCAAGGAGATTGACATGTAGCAGCTGCGATCCAAAGCACGCACACACACACACACCGCCACACGCGCACACAAATACTGTACGCACACACACAGGCCTTATAAAGTATACATGAGTCCTCTACAGGGGGACTGACTGATATATAGACTGTTTGGTATGGGCAGAGGTGTGTGTGTGTGTGTGTGTGCGAGCATGCGCTTATTTCGTTGACTAAAACTATGACGAAAATTTTTCGTCGACTACCTTTTGTCACTGACACTGACTAAAACTAAATATAAACTAAGCTATGATGACTAAGACTAAATATTTAATGACGATTTCGTCAACAAATAAAAAACTAGAGTAAAACGTTACGGAGGGACTAGTGGAGAAGAGATCCAGTAGAACTAAAAAGACAAGTCATTTTTATGACGCTCTACAGCCGATCTACAAACTCACAACGCGTCACGCTGCCAATGCATTGTGAGCTTCTAGATCGCTATTTTCAGCATATGATACGACCAAGTGTAAAATCAGCGATTACGTACGACACCATCAAGGCCCGCCTGGTGCGCGTGCCCGCGCTGTGCGTGTGTGCGTGCGTGCGATTGTCTGTGTAAAGTAAACGCATGTCTGATGTGCTGAGATGGATGCTGCTGACATAACTTGCGTCTGACGGCTGAAGAGAGTTATCAAGGCCATGATGATGGAGTTTTCTACTGCTCCACTGACTCCTCACATCCCACACGCTCGCGGCAGCAAATTTCTATTTTAGTTATAGTCATAGTCTTTTGGAATGAAACTTAATTTAGTTTTAGTCACATTTTAGTCACTTGGAATGTGTTAGTGTTAGTCTAGTTTTAGTCGACTAAATATAAGATTTTAGTCGACTAAATCTACAGTTGATTTAGTCGACTGAAATGTATTTTGTTGCGTGTTGACGCCGTCGTAAATTACTGTTTTTACACTACGCGTTGTGAGTTTGTAAATCTGCTACTTTCAGCATGAAGTGTAAAATGACTTGTCTTTTATTTATACTGGATCTCTTGTCCACTAGTCCCTTCCTAACATTCTTAATCTAGTTTCTATTTGTTGACAATCAATATATTTAGTCTTACTTTTAGCCATCATAGCTTGTTTTCATTTAGTTTCCACCAGTGAAAAAAGGTAGTCGACGAACATTTTTCGTCTTGGTTTTAGTCGACGATCAGACGGAGTATAGCTCACTTGGCAGATACGCCTGATTCCAGTGTTAATTTCGTCGACTAATACTATGACTGTGACTGAAAATGTTCGTCGACTACCTTTTTTCACCGACGACAACTAAATGGAAACTAAATGAAAACTATGATGACTAAAGACTAAATATACTGACAATTTCCTCAACAAATAAAAGCTAGAGTAAAATGTTAGGAAGGGACTAGTGGACAAGAGATCCAGTATAAGTCATTTTACACTTGGTTGCATGCTGAAAATAGCCAATCTACTATTTTGAGCAAGTGTAAAATCAGCCATTATCAGGCATCAAGGCCCGACACACTACAACTAAATCAACTGTAGATTTCGTCGACAAAATCTGTGAGACACAATCGGTCTAGATAGTTTATTTTCGATCAGGTATAGTGTAGAATGTATCATGCCACATTGCCACTATGCCATATTAAACATGAATGAAATGACCACAAATCTGTAAACCGTGGCTGGTGAGATAATCTGTTCCTGTCGGCCATTTTGATATGTAGCGACCATAATTTGGAGGTGCTTTTCTCTCTCTTAACCATTTTAAGGTTTCGTCGTACGACACTTTACTTTGTCGTAGATTCTTTGTCGTGTCGTGTCGAATAGCGAACATAGCTGAGCTTGTACAGTAGATTTATTTTGGCTATTTAAAGGACTGTGAAAGTAGCAGGTGAACCTCAGTAAACCCTCCGCATAAAGTTACCAGTGAGTAAGAAAAATTAAATAAACGGAACTAGATTTCATACCCTGTTTAATAAATAAAAAACAGCTGTGTTTCTGTGTTTGCCTAAAGAGATTGTTCCCTGTAGATTAATGTATTATGTAAATTCCCTATGAAAAGGTTTCGGGTGGTCTGTCTTCCTTTTTTTTTTTTTTTATTCCATTTGTGTAGTCCTTATAATGGAGGTGGCACATAACAAGCAGGCTTCAGACTTGATAAATTCCATACCAGCCTCCTCGTTTTAACCCCCCCCCCCCCCCCCGCCCGACATCCCACCTATCGGTTGAAGAAGAAAAGAAAGAATTGGCAAAATATTTTTTTTCCACCTCAAAAGATTCTCATTTAATTCCAGTTTCCGGTTCATTTTAGGTTTTTGCTTTCATGTTGCCCCCAAACTGCCCACTTCTGCATTTCTGAAGCGCATTTCCTCGCAAGCCAGAGAGCCCAGAACACGTTTATGAATTTAGAACTGCCGTGTCCATTTAAATATGTGCGCGGAGCAAGAGGTCTCGGCTCAGTGAGTGCCGTCTGCCCGACCAACCCACCCACCCCCTCCCCACAAAGTGCTTTAACCCATTCTGGGCGGGGAAACCCTTTTGGTGTTTTAAGCATTATGTTATGCTTTAGCTGTTGAAAAATAGCAGATCAGGTCTGCTATTTTTGAAAAAATCTTTGAATATATATATATATATTCTCTCAGAGCGAACGTTTTTTTTTAGCTCAAATCTTTGACTCTGGGGAATAACATATATTCAGATGGGGGTCGTGGCCAAATACAGATCATTCCAGGGGTCCTTGGCATGAAATAGTAAACTGTCGGGATTTAGAAGACATTTGTAGAATCGGGATCAGGCCTAAATGGGTTAAATTCCAAAAGAGCTCTCTGTGACTGAGAAACATGAATGGAAATTCAGAACCGTACCCATTTTCATCTGCTGTGCCTGTGTGATTTAGCGCGCTGCGGTGGGCAGAATACGAAAGCAGGGAGACGGCGGCAGGCCGAATGGGTGGAGGGGGAGAGGAGTGGAAGTGGCGGCGCTTGGTTTGCTGTTAATTGTTAAAAAGCAGTCTTGAGTTATTTGCTTTGGTCAGTTAACCACACGAAGCCGCCTAGTAGCCATCCCTATTTGCGGGGAGAACATTCAGGGGAACGGTGTTGATTTTGACAGACAAATTTTAGTTTTTAGTCATATTCACTTGAATACTTTGTATTTAGTTTTAGTCACATTTTAGTCACCTGGAATGTGTTAGTGTTAGTCTAGTTTTAATCGACTAAATGTAAGATTTTAGTCGACTAAATCTACAGGTGAGCCGACTAAATCTACAGGTGAGCCGATCTACAAGCTCACAAGCTTGTGAGCTTGTAGATCGGCTACTTTCAGCATGCAACCTAGTGTAAAATTACTCATACTGGATCTCTTGTCCACTATAGTCCCTTCCTACATTTTGTTGACGAAATCGTCAGTATATTTAGTCTTAGTTTTAGTCATCATAGCTTAGCTATAGAGGGTATGCGCATGCATAAAGTGAATGGCAGATTGAGTGGCAAAGTGAGTGGCAAAGTGAATGTAATGTTGTTTAAAGTCATTTAATGGATTCAAATAGGACTTTTCTGTTTGGATGTATGAGCTGTCGAGGCCAGAAAGTAGTTTTTTGCCACTCAGTAGGCATTCCCGCATAACTTCCGGGTATGATGATGATGTCACACGCATACCCTCTATTAGTTTCCATTTATTAGTTTGGTCAGTGAAAAGAGGTAGTCCACGGACATTTTTCGTCTTAGTTTTAGTCGACGAAAACACTGGTCTGAGCCCACCGACCAGGCACCACCAACCGACCCACACAGTCAAAGAATTGCCACCATTTTCCACAAAATGTTTTTCTATTTATTTATTGTTTTCTCCCCATTTTCCATTCCGTTAAACTTTACAACACGCTTGAAAGAAGCGAATCACGTCGTCTGTGCGAGGCGAGACTTTTTTTTCCAACCCCCATGTGACGTTTTCTGTCAAGGTGAAAAGAAAGAAAGTCAATTCTGTGTAGCGCTCCCTCCCTCACTCCTGAGAGAATCAACAGTTTGATTTATTTATTATTCCGTTTCTCCTTTTTTTATTATGTTAGGGAGAGGATTGGCTCTTGAGCCAGAGAAAGCATTGACATGGGTACATCAAACACACGCACACGCACACACACACACACACACACACACACACACACACACAGGAGGAAGCATTGACATGGGTACATCAAACACACACACACACACACACACACACACACACACAGGAAGAAGCATTGACATAGGTACATCAAACGCTATATTATTACTGTAGATGTGTTTACACAATTGAGCACACACACACACGCACACTGGCTCTTTGAATAATGCAGGTAGGCACACTCACCAGCTCCCATCAATCTATTCTACAGTACATGTTATCCCATGCATACTAACGAGGGCAAACGTACACATTTGCAATACCTAATGCACTTCTCTCGGTATGCTAATGCAGCTTTCCAGTGAATTATAATATTGTCCCCCACTCTTAACTCAAATCTCAAAACGAGCCATATTGAGAGTTCCCATTAATTACAATGCCGTGTTGACCTCAATTAAGACTGATTAAGACAGACGCTCTCTGTCTCCCCTCAGGCCTAGTTGTTCATCCAATACCTCCAAACTGGCATTTACTGTAATAGGCTCTTTAATGTGATGAACTGACTGATGGCTCTGCTGATGCACCAATGCGTTAACATCCTTGTTTGAGAAGCGGGAGGACATCAGAAACAAGTGGGTGTCGTGGCGGATTAATCATTTGTTTTAATCCATTCAGGACGGAGGAGGAATCCCTTTTGGTGTTTTAAGCATATACTGTAGGCCCTCATTTATCAATCGAGTGTAAAATCTGCCACAGATTCGAGTGCAGGTTTCGTAGTACACCCACGTCGCCACGGCATTTATAAAGTGATCGCAAACAGCTGATCCTTCCTTAATTTCGTTCTGACGTTAATAAATGTGACGGCTGAAATCTATCTGGCCTTCCCTCTCACCTCGCTTGCCTTGTTATGTCCACGCACGCACGCACGTACATGACACGTACATCGACATCGCATCGCCATGAATGGAATTAGTTTGTAGGCTGGCCTATATACATTTTACCCATTCGTGCACGGCGAAGGCGTGATACTGCGCACTGCTGTGATATTAAAGTCCTGTGGGTGACTCAGTGATGACTGCATGAGAGATAGGCTATCATGTCGTCAAGGCAGTCATAATCAACGTTTATGTAGTGATTTGATCATTGATGAACGAATCATAAACATATGGATGAAGGCTTGCTTGCATGTGTGCTGGTATGTGTTGGCGACGCACGCCGCGGTCCCGTCCTCCCGACCCCCGAGTTCAGGATATTTCAGGATATCACTCTGTCACCATCATCGGGACAAAGATGTTTGTACTGTACTACAACACCATCAGAGTGTTTGACACAGAGGTCAACCACACCTTCTGCACAGCCGCTTCCAGAAGGACGTTGGGGTCATTCAGCATTTACCTACAATGGAGAGCTGTACATATTTGGTGGCTGGAACGGTAACCAGACCTTCAATGATGTGTGGAAATTCCGTCCAGAGACCTTCTCCTGGAAGAAGGTTGAGCCCAAGGGGAAAGGACCAGGTCCAATGTACTACAGTATATGAGGTGTTGCATGGTGGGAGATCGTATCATTCTTTTTGGAGGACACAAGCACAGAGCCAACACACCCACTGATGTGTTGGCTCACATCTTAGACTTGAGTCCTTCTCTTAAGACTTTATGTAAACTAGCAGTTATTCAGTACGATCTGGACCAGTCAGAACTCCCACACAACATCAGGTGGGAACTGGTAGCCATGACAACCAACAGTGTGCTCACTGCCAACAGAACCAGAAGACATTGTGTCCTCCTCTGACGTCACGTGTGACTAAGTCTATGGACTTTGTATGACGTCACGTGTAGATATGTCAGGGTGGTGGTTTTCAAGCAGGACCCAAATGCAAGGAAGTCGGGATCTTAGAAGTCTTTATTCAAACAAAGACCTAGTATAGCAGTATAGCGGTAACACTAGCAAACAAAACATAGACTTGGAACTCAGGTGACAATACAATAATCCAACAGGGAACACAACCAAACACAGGGCTTAAATAGGCACAAGATTAACAGGACACAGGTGAACTCAAATCAAATCAACACAAGGATTGGCTGGGGAAAATCAAGACACAGGTGAAACAAAGAACCAAAAATCAGGGAAGGTGAGACAAGGCAGGAAACTACTACAAGGTAGGACAGGAAACACAAAGCATCACTTCAAAATAAGAATCAGGAACACCAAACAAAACCCACAGAAGGCAGATCCTGACAATACCCCCCTTCAAAGGGGCGGATCCCCAGACGCACCAAAAAAACAACAAACAGGAGGGACCAGGGCACTGCACTGAGGGACAGGACTGAACTGGAGGGACAGGGCAGGACAGAGGGGGCAGGGCGTAAACAGAACTGGACTATAGTAAAGGGCCAGGGGCTGGGGACTAAGGCAGGGTGGAGAGGGGCTGGGGAAGACTGACCAATACAGAACAGAGAGAAGGATAGAGGACACTGGCAAGGAAAAGGTGACGAGAAACGGGCAGAAAATAGACAAGACCGAGTAGGAATCACGCACACAAGCAATCAAGAAGACGCACACAAGGGCAAAGACATCCAAACAGGCAACACACAACTAGGTGAAAATCTGACAAACTACCAGAACCAGGAAAACACTGCAGGCTACAGACATTCCACACTCCACAGGACAGACAAAGAGAGACAGCGGAACGCACAACCATACTTCCGGAATCACATTGAAGTGGGCAAACACACTGACAGACATGCAGATAGGCACATAGACAAGCAGACAGGCATCAACTCAGACAGACCAACAGACAAACAGATTAACTGACACACAGGCAGGCAAGCGGACAAACAGGTGATCTCACACAACATCAGGCGGGAACGAAAGTCAGAGGGTAGACAGGAGGACTGGGGGGTAGACAGACGGACTAAAAGACTAGCAGACAAACTAGCAGACACACAGAGAGGGAGACAGGCAGACACACAGAAAGGGAGAGCAGTAGGCAGACCAAGCGAACCCTCCACCAAAGGGCAGGACATTTCAGAACGGAACAGAGGAGGCTGGGAAGAGGAAGTAGCTTGGGGAACAAAGGGGCTGGCATACTGGGACACAGGGGAGAAAGGCTGCAAAACTGGGGAAGAAAGGTGGCCAGGGACAGGGCTAGAAATGGGACTATGATGAGCAGTGCTGGGTCTAGGGCAAAGAGGCTGAAGAGGGCTGGGACATAATGGCTCTGTAGAGCATGGGGACAAAGGCTCAGGAGGACATGGAGACAGGGACTGGGGTAGTGGACACTGAGACAGGGGCATAGGGGGAGAAGAACATTGGTCAGGTGGTCGAAGGGGTACTGGGAGAACACAACAGGCCTCACAAGGCTGGGGAAACACTGGGAGGACAGAACACTGTGGGGAGGAGTCTGGTGGCTGAGGGAACACTGGGAGCACAGAACAGGGTTCCGGTGTCAGTGGGGACACTGGGAGGACAGAGCAAGGGTCTGGTGGCTCAGGGGACACTGAGAGGGCAGAACAAGGGTCTGGTGGCTGTGGGGACAATAGGTGCACAGAACAAGGGTCTGGTGGCTGGGGGGACACTGGGAGGTCAGAACAGGAGTCTGGTGGCTGAGGGGACACTGGAAGGACAGAACAGGGATCCGGTGTCTGTGGGGACACTGGGAGGACAGAACAAGGGTCTGGTGGCTGGGAGGACACTGAAATGGCAGAACAAGGGTCTGGTGGCTGTGGGAACACTGAAATGGCAGAACAAGGGTCTGGTGGCTGGGAGGACACTGAAATGGCAGAACAAGGGTCTGGTGGCTGGGAGGACACTGACATGGCAGAACAAGGGTCTGGTGGCTGGGAGGACACTGAAATGGCAGAACAAGGGTTTGGTGGCTGTGGAAACAGTGAAATGGCAGAACAAGGGTCTGGTGGCTGGGAGGACACTGAAATGGCAGAACAAGGGTCTGGAGGCTGTGGGGAGACTGGGTTGGGTACAACAGCGACAACCAGAGGCAGTTCAGAATGTTCAACAGGGGTGTCAGCAGGGAAAAGGGACAGGGTTCCTGGCAAACTGTCAACAGACGAGGACACAGACTTACAGGTGGGGACAGACAGGATGTTGGCAGGACCAGCCAACACAATCTTAGGCAAAACTGGGGGCAGAGTCACTGTAGCGCTGGGCAGCAGTGGAGCCTCTTGAACACTGGGCAGTGACACACACTGGGCACTGGATAGCAAGGACTCCAAGGCGCTGGGCAGCGAAGCATCCAGGACGCTGGGCAACAGGGAACGTTGGTGGTATCGGGAGCCATGGCGCTCACGCCCCCTTCTGGAGGTCCCACGGATTCCCCTGAACACGACCAAACGAGACCCCTCAAATGGGTCTTGGGCTGGAGTCGGCTCAGGGTAGACGGGTACCGAGTCATTACAGACAGGATCTGGGAACTTTACGGAACAGGCAGGTGTAGGGAGGGCCAATGAAGTGCAAGGCTGCAGAGTGTCAGCGGCACTGGACACAGTGAAGCTGGGCAGCTCGGTGAAGCTGGGCAGCTCGGTGACGCTGGGCAGCTCGGTGGTGCTGGGCAGCTCGGTGACGCTGGGCAGCTCGGTGACGCTGGGCAGCTCGGTGGCGCTGGGCAGCTCGGTGACGCTGGGCAGCTCGGTGACGCTGGGCAGCTCGGTGACGCTGGGCAGCTCGGTGACGCTGGGCAGCTCGGTGACGCTGGGCAGCTCGGTGACGCTGGGCAGCTCGGTGAAGCTGGGCAGCTCGGTGGTGCTGGGCAGCTCGGTGGTGCTGGGCAGCACAGGCTTGATGGTGCTGGGCAGCACGGGCTCGGGTACACTGGACACTGGAGAACCAAAAACTCTTCTCAGCTCTGTTGTGAAAGAGGAGTAGCTGGAGCAAAACCTTTGTTCCTCCTCCCATGCATCAATAGCCCAGGATAGGGCCTCTCCTGTGAGCATGTATCTCACATAAGCCAGGCGGGAATGTTCAGTGGAGAAGGCACGTGCCTGGTCCTCAAAAACTGCCCAACACTGGGCAAGGAAAGAGTCACATGTCTCAGGATTACCTCCATAACGGTCAGGGTGAGGAACGTGGAGCCCCTGGGTGGGCAAGGCATGGGCAGGAGTCAGAGATGGCAGAGTACAGGCATGTGTCACAGGTGTGAGCACTGACAGACCTGGGCATAGTGGCTTGCTCCAAACTGCTGGCATCTTGAAGAATAAAAAATCTTCCCGCTGGGTCCGACGTGGTTGGATTATTCTGTCAGGGTGGTGGTTTTCAAGCAGGACCCAAATGCAAGGAAGTCGGGATCTTAGAAGTCTTTATTCAAACAAAGACCTAGTATAGCAGTATAGCGGTAACACTAGCAAACAAAACATAGACTTGGAACTCAGGTGACAATACAATAATCCAACAGGGAACACAACCAAACACAGGGCTTAAATAGGCACAAGATTAACAGGACACAGGTGAACTCAAATCAAATCAACACAAGGATTGGCTGGGGAAAATCAAGACACAGGTGAAACAAAGAACCAAAAATCAGGGAAGGTGAGACAAGGCAGGAAACTACTACAAGGTAGGACAGGAAACACAAAGCATCACTTCAAAATAAGAATCAGGAACACCAAACAAAACCCACAGAAGGCAGATCCTGACAAGATAAGTCTATGGACTTTGTATGACGGATATTCTTCTGTACATCAAATTGCCAAGTCAATGGTAAATGACGGCTTGTCCGGTAAAGCGGCAACACAACACATCGAATCAATTAATTAACAGACAATACACGCTTGTGTACGACAGAAAAACAGCCAAGGACAAAGCGTACGCCAGCTCCCGACCAGACGTGACTTTTTGTCCTACTCAAGTTCAATTTCAAGCTTTGCCGGAAATGGTAAATGTCGAAAAAATGTCGGTAATTTTGGCGTGTACCCATATTTTGGCGTACGCACGGTTGATAAATGAGGGCCTATGTGAATGTTGTATTTTAGCTATTGAAAAATAGCAGATCTACAAGCTCATAGCGTGGCACCGAGTGCCGCGCTACGAGCTTGTAGATCTGCTATTTTAAAATGTGAAAATGTGACGCAAATCTTTTAATATATATTCTTTCAGAGCGAACGTTTTTACCTCATATCTTTGGGGCTGGGGGGAGGGGGTCCCTGGAACCACACATTTTCAGATGAGGGGTCGGTGGGCCAAATACGGATAATTCCAGGGGTCCTTTACATGGAAAAGGTTGAGAACCACTGACATTGAAACAGAGGTTTTTCAGAAAAATTCGTCGTCGATATGTCTCAATGCCTTTCTGCGATTTGTCCTTGTTTTTGTTGCCAATGTCGCAGTTATTAGCAGTCATCACGGAGACACAGACACATTTATTAACCTCAAATTATCCGTGGGTATAGCGAGTGACGGCCCGCACAGCATTGGGTCGTTTAAACGTGACAGGGGGGTCACAGCCAATTAAAGTGCTCCCTTCCTGTAATGAATCCTCTGCTCTGACAACATTTCTGGCGTTTTTATTGTATCGGAGAGGGAGTGTGGCGCCCATGGCTGCTGTTATGACCTGCTGATTAGCTACCTGTCAGCTGTAGAGAGAGAGAGAGCAATTAACCCAATTATCCAGGGAATGCAATGTTAGGCTATTGCATGTGACGTACAGCATTGTGTGTGTGCGTGCATGCAACTGCGTGCGTGTGTGCGTGAAATCAGCCACTTCCATCAGTGTTGATTTTGATTAGTTTTAGTTTTTGAATACCGGTAGTTTTCATTTAGTTTTAGTCACATTTTAGTCACCTGGAAATGTCTAGTTTTAGTCGACTAAATATCAATGTATTTTACTCATACTGCATCTCTTGTCCACTAGTCCCTCCCTAATTCCATTTGAGTCGAGTTTTTTTAATTTGTTGACAAAATTGTCAGTATATTTAGTCTTAGTTTTAGTCATAGTTTAGTTATAGTTTTTATTTAGTTTTGATTAACTTTTCGTCAGTGAAAAAAGGTAGTTGACGAACATTTTCTGTCATGGTATTCGTCAAAGATAGAAATCAACACTGACTGAGCACATTATATAGTTTAGGGGAGTTTAGTTCAGTTTTGGGCCTCCTCTCCTCTCCTACTTCAACTCAGTTCAGTTTGTGGGCCTCCTCTCCTCTCCTACTTCAACTCAGTTCAGTTGTTGGGCCTCCTCCTCTCCTACTTCAACTCAGAGCATTTAAATAGATCCATAGTAGTTCGCTGGGCTCCTCACACACATTATCGCTCCAAGCTCTTCCTTTACATGTCAGAGGGGAGTGATTGAGCTGCTTATCCACTTTTACCACAGCACAATATTGAATTACCCAAGAGCTCCTCAGGCCCATATTAGCATTCACACAGGGCTGCAGACCGTTACAACACACACACTCACACACACACACACACACACACACACACACACACACACACACACACACACACACACACACACACACACACACACACTTTAAATGGATGAGTCTCTATGATGCATATGTGTGTTTGAAATCGAGTGAGAGAGAAGGAAAGAGTGAGTGAGCGAGAGAGAGATGGTGGGTCAGACAAACACAACTCCATTAACCTGTCGTCTCCATCCCAGGGTCTCCCGTTGTCCGTCTCACACCCCTTTTTGATTAACGAGGCTTATTGCCAAGGCTTTTTATTTGGGCCGAGCCTGTGGCCTTATATTATAGCCTAGGGCTGAAAGAACTTTCTGAAAGTTCTCTGAAATACCTGTTTCTATGTCAGTGGTTCTCAAACTACTTCATGTCAAGGACCCCCAAAAATGATATGTAATTGGCCACCGACCCCCATCTGACAAATATGTTGTCCCCCCCCCCCCCCCCCCCCCCCCAGAAGCATAGATTTGAGTTAAAACGTTCGCTCTGAAAGAATATATATTCAAAGATTTGCACCACATTTTCACGATTTTTCAAAAATAGCAGACCTACAAGCTCGTAGGTCTGCTATTTTTCCAACAGCTAATGGATAACATAATGCTTAAAACACCAAAAGGGGTTCCCGCCCAAAATGGGCTAAAGCAGTATACTATTAAACCTTTTTCCATATCAAGGACCATTATTTATTCAGCATTTGAGCTACGGAACCGCCGTTTGATAAGATGTAGCCTCTCGGACTCAAAACGACAGAATATTCGTTGAGACGTTGACACACAATTCCATACTGTTGTCAAACGTTGATCAAAATAACAATTCTTTAGCATGGAACTCACCTATGCTTTTTATGGCATAGGCAGCTGCCGGCAGGATCCACCGGGAGAAACTATGTGCACCTGCGCGACATGAGACTAATTACTTAGAGCGACGGAGAGAGAGAGGAGTGTGTGTGTACATGTGTGCGTGTGTGTCAATGTAACAAAGGTGCAGAGTCAGACGATCAGAAATCAGCAGAGAGTGAGCAATGTTTGCACTACTCTATGCCGAATTGAAGTGGACTTTTTTTTCTCTCCCTGGAAATAAAAACGTCTGGGTTTCCGAGGCTACAATTCTTCTACATTCTCTAATTGGAGTTAGATTTCTTGTAAATGAAGTAATTCAGATGTTTAACATTAAAGGACCACTTTTCAACCTACCTTCATATGATTGGACTAATGTTCATGATAAAAATGAATGCCAAAAGAAAATTCCTACTCGGTCTGTGTCTCATACAGGAGGGCTGTGGGCAGTTCAGAAACCTGTCCACCAGTGACGTCAAGCTAATTATCGTTCTCACGATAATACAAATCTAAACATTTTTGTAAAATAAATCTTGTTTAAAAAATAAATCTGCCTATACGATGATGTCACTGGTGGACGGGACTCTGAACTGCCCACAGCCCTCCTATGAGACACAGACTGAGTAGAAAAAAATGGAGAGACAGCGAAATGCCTTCACGACGGACGACGTACGTCGCGACGTATATTTTTCCGTCGCAACGTATATTCGAGTACGTCCTGGCGTAAATATCAATTCGTCCCGGCAGAACGGACTCGTCGCGGCTATATCTACCCGTTTGCGACGTAATATGTTGGCTATTATTTTCCGTCGCACCAGAACGGGACTCGTCGCAGCTATATCTACCCGTTGTGGCGTGAGCTGGACTCGTCACGGCAGAACGTGACTCGTCGCGACTATATCTACCCGTTTGCGACGTGCGCCTCGCCGGTCCGGTCTCCAGGCGAGCCTGCGTCCTTCATATATTTTTTTTTCTGCTCTCGTTGGACTTAACTTTAAAAGTCCAATGGAACACCTCTTTGTAACGGGTCGCTGTAGTATAGTGGTCTAATTCCTCGCCTCTCTATTCTTTTTTGCTGAGGACGCTGGTTCAATTCCCGCTCGCGGCAAACCAAAATTATTATATTTTAGACAGACAGACAGACAGACAGACAGACAGACAGACAGCCTGTCTGCCTGCCTAATGTATTGTAAATAATGTATTCATTCCATACGGCTATATTTTTTTAATATAAAAACTTTTGTCTTTCGCGCGATTCGAACCAGCGTCGTCAGCACCAAAACATTGAGAGGCGAGTGATTAAACCGCTGGACTACAGCGGCCATACGTTACAAAGAAGTGTTTCATTGGACTTATAAAGACAATAGCACCCAGCTGCAGTCTCGCAAGGGGAGGGACCGGAAGTGCTTTTATTTCCGGCTTCCACGTGCACAAGCGCACATACACGCACGCGAAATATAATGCAATATGTAATAATCAGCTCATACATTATAAAGACATTATTGCATTATGAAGTTTTATTACAGTATGAGTCGCCTATGTGGAGGTTCTTAATGTAACACATTATTACATTATAGAAAAATCTATTAAGTTATGTGCTCGTCTTTTAATTACATTATGAGCTGATTATTACATTATGAGGTCAGATGTAGAGTTGCTGGCCGCCTCAGCTCCATATATGGAGATCTAGGTGATGATCCAGTCTTTTCAATGTATGGCTATCCAGGGTTTGATGAGGTCAGTGTCGGGATCTTATATCATATGGAAACGGCCATATATGGCGGTGTGACGTGTCATGAGGCGTGACCATATATGGAGGCATGACACGAGGCGTGACATGACACACTTACTGACTGACTGACGGGAAATGCAGGTTTTCATAGTAAATTAAATGCATATGGTCGTGTGTCTGTGATCTATGGTCTGGACATGGTGTGTGTGGGACAGGGGTACGGGGTTATAGCAACTTATTACATTACTTAAATGCCTTGATATCATTATGTTATAATCGACCATATAGGCCTAGCCTATTATTGCATATCATTTTATTATTGTTAGATTTGCATTTCTTCAAATATGCACACTTATACCACCAACTAATAAGCTTTCAATTAAAATATTACCTACAACAAACTACTTCAAACTTTTCCAAACCGACCACGTAATTATGTTTAAGCACAGATGGTACTATATACACCCGGCATTTAAGCGCGCACCAGCAAGTGCGTGTCGTGCACGCGCATTATATTTCGCGTGCGTGTATGTGCGCTTGTGCACGTGGAAGCCGGAAATAAAAGCACTTCCGGTCCCTCCCCTTGCGAGACTGCAGCTGGGTGCTATTGTCTTTATAAGTCCAATGAAACACTTCTTTGTAACGTATGGCCGCTGTAGTTCAGCGGTTTAATCACTCGCCTCTCAATGTTTTGGTGCTGACGACGCTGGTTCGAATCGCGCGAAAGACAAAAGTTTTTATATTAAAAAAAAATAGCCGTATGGAATGAATACATTATTTACAATACATTAGGCAGGCAGACAGGCAGGCAGACAGGCAGTCTGTCTGTCTGTCTGTCTGTCTGTCTGTCTGTCTAAAATATAATAATTTTGGTTTGCCGCGAGCGGGAATTGAACCAGCGTCCTCAGCAAAAAAGAATAGAGAGGCGAGGAATTAGACCACTATACTACAGCGACCCGTTACAAAGAGGTGTTCCATTGGACTTTTAAAGTTAAGTCCAACGAGAGCAGAAAAAAATATATATGAAGGACGCAGGCTCGCCTGGAGACCGGACCGGCGAGGCGCACGTCGCAAACGGGTAGATATAGTCGCGACGAGTCACGTTCTGCCGCGACGAGTCCAGCTCACGCCACAACGGGTAGATATAGCTGCGACGAGTCCCGTTCTGGCGCGACGGAAAATAATAGCCAACATATTACGTCGCAAACGGGTAGATATAGCCGCGACGAGTCCGTTCTGCCGGGACGAATTGATATTTACGCCAGGACGTACTCGAATATACGTTGCGACGGAAAAATATACGTCGCGACGTACGTCGTCCGTCGTGAAGGCATTTCGCTCCACCTGAAAAAATGAGTGAGGACCTATTATATGAAGATAGGTTGAAAAGTGGTGAAGTGGTCCTTTAATGTAACTCTTGAGAGCGTAAAACGAAACCATACCGTGCAGGTAATTTTTTTGGTTTTGTTTTACGCTCTCAACAGTTAAAGATATATAAGGGGTCCATTTGGTTACCAACTCTCCCATCATTTAGCTGGGGACCACCTGGAACCCTCTCAAGGATCACTGGTGGTCCCCGGACCACTGGTTGAAAACCACTGGTCTAAAGTCTACTTCTCAGATACCTCATATCTTCATTACTTCCAATGAGTCTTATGTGCACACTTTAATGCCAATTGCAAGTGTTTAATACTTTGGAAAATATAGCACATTCTGTGACCTTAAAACAAAGCGAAAAACATAAAATGTGTCCTTTTCTTTGGTTGAAAAATCCTCTTCTTGCATTTCTAAGTGGCATTCTTCTGTATTACAATGTTCTATAAGTCAGTACCAATCAATTCCAGGCATGATTTGACATATTCAATTGTATTATAAGGATATATGTAAATTTATAAAAGAAATGAGAATTTCTGTTATTTCTCATATAAAAGTTGTGGTAACTGGTAGAAAGCTACGAAGTTGGTAGTGCTACCAGGGCTTAAATGATACCATAAAAAAATCATCCATAGAATTTGCCACCAGAATCTTTCTCAGAACCTTTTCATGAAATTCTGGGCTCTGGCCAAAGCAAAGCAAAGTTGCTATGTTTACCCAGGGTAACTGGACTAAGCTCAAGATCTTGTTTACAGCCAGGCCCTGCTCATAGAACATTTCATGGTAGGGGTCCAATGCCTTGCTCAAGGGCACTTCAGCGGTGGTAACTTTAACGTGCCGGTCCGGGGATACGAACTAGCGACCTTCCGATATCAAGACCGCTCCGCTAACCGTTCGGCCACCGCTGCCCTCAATGGCCTAATCAAGTCATCATCACGCTATCAACCGTTTCTGTGGCAACGAGCTTCACATAATGCCCCATGCCACCATCTCGCTATTCCTCTAGCCTGCTCTCTCTCAATCGATCGCCGGCATTGGGCCGATCGAACCCCAACCCCGGGTTCCTGTCCCCCTGTTCCTGTCCCCTCGGATATGTGTGTTCTGACCGAGTTCTGACCTGTTTCTCTAATATGTACCTGTGGCGTTTTGCAGACCACGGCCATCTTGCCGTCAGAGTTTGGAAGCACTCGTTTTCAGTAAAGCAACGTCCCGCTGCCTCCTGCGTTATGTGCTAATTTAAAACAGGTGGTACGCACTACGCGTTGAGTGATACTTCCAAACTGCAACACTTAGAAAAATAATCACCTGCGAGGACACAAAGTAGTGCGTCACTCGGTGCCGCTCTACGAGCTTGTAGATCTGCTATTTTTCAATAGCTAAAGTATAGCATAATCCTTAAAACACCAAAAGGGGGCTCCCGTCATTCTTGTTTCCCCATCAAGTCTGGCCTGCCCACATTGGCCACCACCACCACCTGGCACGCCTTGTCAACATGTTGCCGAGACAGTGCTGCTGAATGACTTTTTGAAAAGAGGACAATTGATTTTGCTGTTGACCAGACTGTGCGTTTGCGTGCGTGCGTGTGTGTGTTTGTGGTGGGGTGGGGTTGTGGTTGCGTGTGTGTTTGTGTGCCTGTTTGCGTTTGAGATAGAGAGCTGTATTGGTCTTAGTGTTGATTAGTTGAGAGGCCTTTGGCTGTAGGGCAGTCCGTCTTGTCTAGCCTCTTGACTTGCCCTTCAGATCCAATATTGTAGCAGACAAACCCGTTCCACCTTTCCTCCGCTTAATGGAGCTTGAAAAGAGCAAGCGGGACCCTCTCTCCGTCCATACATACACACTGTGTTTAGGTTCAAGTGTGGGTCAATGATAATGTGGAAACGGAAGCCGACGCCGTTGAATTATTCGGGGATCAAGATGATTGCAAGACCGCAAGCTGTTCTTATTTCATTTGCGAGAACGGCAGGGGGGGGTTCCTACCGTTGTATTGATTAGCCATTCCACCCCCATACTATTATTATTCATAAATTATTCAGCACGACTCCATTCCAAGCTCTCATTACGTTTCTCTGAGTGCATATTATGTATTACTTACATTTAATTATAAAGGAACACGTCATCGTGTTGTACATATACCTCAGGCTTTGGTGAGTCTCTCAAGCTCAGACTCTGAGGTCTGAGCACGACATTCTTTTCTGCTGCTCTACTGGTTAGAACCACTATGTCATTAATGTCCAGGAGAGTGACCCCCTATGATTACCATAACATGGTATCCATAATATGTAATGTATACCGTTGCTGTCGGGAGGAAGCCTCATAACTCCATTTTTGAGGTTTTTCATTATTATTATTATTTTTGCATAAATCAGTGCTATTGAACACCCTTTACGTCTGTGTGTTGTTTCGAAAATATTGAACCAATGGAAAGTAGTAAAGAAGTGCTTTGGACAAAACCTCTTAACTCCATTGGACCCTCAAAATGTCTGCTGAAGCAACCAACTCCACCACCTCTCCCCCTCTCATGGAATTAATTGACAATATATAAAGTTACAACACCAACTTTGATGACGCTGTATTGCTTTGTTTTAAAAAATATATATGGTTTTCTTAATTTCCTGAATTTGTTTTTGGAGTTATGAGGTTTCCTCCCGACAGCAGAGATATTAGATTAGCCTTTGTTGATCCCCAATGGGACATCCAGGTGCCATAGCAGAGAGTAATGGCATATAGATGAGCCAACCGGGATGGATAATGAATGAAGGTAAAACGTAATTAAAATGCCAGCCTATAACAGAAGGTCAAAGCTTCCAATCCCCACAACGGTCAACTAAGTGAGGTGGAACAGCAGCTGTCCCCGCTAGCCGGAAGCTTCCTGGTTCTGATCCCCAGCTCCACTCTACGAGTTGAAGTGTCCTTTTAGCAACACACTGAAACCTAACCGCCACAGACAAGCAGGTTGATGCCTCGCATGGTTGCCCCCTCGTGTGTGTGTGTGTGTGTGTGTGTGTGTGTGTGTGTGTGTGTGTGTTAAATGTACCATTACTATACCTACAACTGTACAGCCACAGGTGTTGATTGAAGTGTGTACTTGAGCAATACACTGAACCACTTGCAAGTCATTTCCCGATTAATTTCAAGTAACAAAATCTCAGAGTCCTCGGATAAATTATTATTAATGCTTAATTTAATTCAATTCATCTGTCTCTCTCTCCCTTTGTCTCTGTCTGTCTCTCTCTCTCTCTCTCTCTCTCTCCTCCCCCCTATATGTCTCCGTCCATGCAGAAGTGTCCTGGCTGAACTGGTCTCTGACGGGCTCGTGTCTCTTCAGCCTCGTCCTCATCCTCTTCTTCAGGGAGTCCTACGACCGCCTCTACCTGGATGTCTTCGTCTCTGTCTGACAGACACCGCCAGCACAAAGAAAAACTAATCAATCAATCACACACACACACAAAGAACTAAACAATGAAACATTGCACAAAAAATAAGAGGATGAAAAAGAGGAAGAGGGGGGACGCTGCGGCACTCCCTCGCTAAAGGATTTATGGGGCGATGTCCGTATGGGACGGCACACAAACTGACTTTTTTGCTCCGGGTTGTATAAATCTACAACCTTACGTTTGTGTGTGAACAAACGGCTCGTCGACGGTTTAATTATTTTTAACCAATCATGGCATGAGGGACTGTTGTTGTAGTTTTATTTTACAGGTGATGTAATGTTTTAACGTGTTGCCCCCCACCCCCCCATGTGTTTTAGTTCACTGGCACTTCCAATAGAAGTAGCCCCCGATACTGGCTAGACGCCGATCTCGCAAATATACGGTTATCTACGAAAAAGGAAGAAATGGGAAGGCAAAACTGATGCCATGATAGAGCCTCTAGGTGCCATGATGGTGCTATTAATAACACTTTGACTTATATTCACGAGTTGCCCAGAGTTAATTAATTGTAGAAACACTTTTCCCTGCGATTCGAGTTATGTTTTCATTGTTTAAATTGTTTTTTTTTTTTAATCATTTTAAGTCATACGGGACAGAACGGGATATGAGACGCGTTTTGATAACGTCATCGCAAAAAAGATTCCGTCTCGCCGGCGTGCAAAGGGTTCTGGGAAATGGAGTCCCTATTGTTTACAATGGCGAGTCTTCCGGAGGAAGAAGCCGTACGTGCGCTGCCCGGTGTGACCGCCGCCATGGAATGCTTTTCTACACTACGACAAGCGATTACACCGTTTTAAAGTGGATTTTAATGACAAGCAACTCGGTGGCTGTTCAAAGGTAACGTTAATCATAGGCAGTCTAGCCTTGAAAGACGGCCGTAAACTGACGGCATTAAACCTGTTACTTACAGGAAGTCAAAAGGTCATTATTGGATGGCATGACGTCAACATCAAGCCAGCAGGCCTGTCGCTGAAGAGTTCGGGGGGAAAAACAAGGGACCTCCTAGCAGGGTTTTTTAAGTGCCACTCAAAACTATGGGATATGAGCTGGGGAGACATACCTACTGTACATACTGTACACTGTTAAGTGGCATGTGGTATTGCCCTGTCATATAGTGACAGACACACTTATCTCCGCCTCGAGACTGTTATTATTATTATTATGCAAGAATGAACATTATCTATATCTAAAACTATTTGATGCTGCACTGGCCATCTGTCTGCCAGTGTCATGGGCTGTGATTTGGATAAGGTTGCAAGAAGGGTGGAATTAGGGGTGTCAAAAAAAATCGATTCAAATTAGAATGGCGATTCCCGTTCTGAACGATTCAAAATCGATTCATAATTTCCCAAAAAGTTTGTATTTTATTTTTACATTTATAGGAGTTTCACTACATGGTGTTTGTGATATGAAATGTAAGCTTACCCTAATCACAGTAAACATGTCTTCAGTCATTTTCAAGTTACTGTAGTATAGTCACTTCAGTTGGCTGGAGTAGATTGCGATGAAATCCTATGTATTGAATCGATAATTATTTTGAATAGAGAATTGTTTTGAATCTGGAAAAAAAAATGCTTTTGAATTAAAAAAAAATGTCGATTTTGAATCGAATCGTGAAGAATCGCAAACGAATCATGGGACAGCCAAAGATTCACAGCCCTAGGTGGAATTCCCTGTGTCTGTCATCCAAATCCAAACTAAGGGAGCACCTTCATCATTTAGACTTTATTCTCATACGGTCCACCATTGACCACGGGTCTTCTATCGTTGTTTTATTCATGTTTTTTTTTGTAACTTAACCTAAATCTGACATGTTTGTTTTTATTTTGTTTGTTTGTTTGTTTTATTCATAAATGAATGCATATTTATTGGGGGGAGCACGACACTAACAGTTAATACTATTTTACACAGATAATTAAACTTTGGCAAAGCCTTGGGTCAGTCGTTGAACGCTTGGCAGTGCACCAACCAACCAACCCAATCCAGGGGATTTTAGTTGACTGTATTTGACTGTTGGTAAAACGTATAGAAGGAGAATAAAATCTGCACTCTCAGTAATAGGAGTTCTTGTTAAACCCAGGACGGGAAATCCCTTTTGGTGTTTAAAGCGTTATGTTATACTTTAGCTATTAAAAAATCGAAAGAGCTTGTAGATCTGCCATTTTTTAACGAAAGGCCTGCGCGCCGAAACGCGCCTGTCTGGTTTGACTGCTGCTGCTGATCTTCAACATTATTTAACGAGAACTTTTCCTACTATTTCTGAGAGTGTAGATTCTATTCTCTTTCTATGCATTTTCCCTGAATCTGCACCCAAGCAGCACTACGCCTGAACCCTCACAGACTGTCTATCTACCCCGAGTTGAGCGTTGCCTTTTTCCCCTGAAGTGAGTCATGTTCGTAAAAACCACATCACGACTGCCAAGTTACTCCTCCTCATGCAAGGCACAATGCTCACCAGCAGGTGTCACTGCACTTAAGTTGAGTTTAAAAAAAACTGACGGAGAGAGAGCAGCACATTATCACTTGAGGAAACGGACACTCTTAACCCATTTAAGACCTGAGACCAGATTCTACAAATGTCTTATGTTTGCCAGTTGGTGCTCAAACTCTTTCATGTCAAGGACCCCAAATATATACATATTTTTCGAATTTTCCACAGACCCCCATGTGAAAATATGTTGTGCCCCTCCCCCCCCCCCTCCCCCACAGGGGCAAAGCCACATTTTCACGATTTTTCCAACAGTTAAAGTTGCAAATAACGGTTAAAGTGGTTAGAAGCTATGTAAGGCGACACAGATGTCGTTCCTCGGGTCTAAATGGGTTCTAGAGCAGGCTGAACTGATCGGTGTGAAAGCGCTCCAGCCGTGACGTGAAGGTCAACTCTTTTCGGGACAACATGCGTACGACCACAACAAAACATACTGTTACTGACGTTACTGACACTGACCAAACACACCTGCCATTTTATCCCGGTTTGTCTCTCTCTGGATCTGACCTTTCTGTGACTTTTTTCTCTTTGTCTTGTGGCGGAAGCCAAACATTCTCTCTCTCTCTCTCCTGAGTCAGTCGCACATGCACATGAGCCACAGGGGGGAATGTTTTTTTATTTGTCTTTTTCTTGGGCTCGGCATACTGTTTTCGGTGTATTGTGTATATCTCGACGATGCTTGCTTTTTATTTGTTTTATTTTATGCTCCATTGTACATAAAAGGGTTGTCTTTTACCTTGTTGAGTGACATGTTGCCTTAATAATTACGCAGAGCGAGCCATACATGGAGTTCCTGTTTCCTCCTCACTGTGACTGTACTATCGTGTAGCATATTGGGAAGAAGAACTGTTTTTGTGGTTTCACGGTTTCCATTATTCCTCAGTGCGACTTTTATTAATCATTTCCTGGGGCTTTGTGGGGTTATAAAATGTTCTTGTTCTTGTTCTTCTGTGGAAAGGAGAGGAGAAGAAAAAAAAAAGACCATGTTTGACTTGTCACACGGAAGATTTTTTCAGCACCTTATTAAAAAAATGAACATTTCCAGAATATACCTACCTACCACTGTTTTTCTTCGTTCTGTGCTTCCGTTGTTTAGTTGATGAACAGGCAGAGGAAAGGTTATTAAGGGACTAGATGACATCATGCCGTAGCAGAGTACGAGCTTGTTTTGGGGCTGCTATATTGGCAGACACCGTGACACTGACTCACATAACGACTTGAGGCACAAAAAAGGACAGTCAGGAGCACAGCCGCGCTTCCCCTCATCAATCCTGTGTCGCGAGCAGTGGTTGGGGGGGGGGGGGGGGGGGAGTATGAGTTCAAAGGTTTTAAAGGTTTCATGACATTAATTTTCATTTATTTTTCGTTTTTCTTTTAGGTTTTATGACCTCCAAAAAAACCCTGAACTTTGAACATTCAGTGGATTTTTCTGTGGTCTGGAGCTTTCTCTGGGGTTTGGAAGTAAGAAATCCCTTTAACTTAAGTAAGTACTACAATGTAGATGTGCTCCGTTACAAGTAGAAGTCCCGTATTGAAAATGTACTTCAGTAAAAGTACAAAAGTATCTGCATCAAAATGTACTTGTAGTGCTAAATGTTAAAAGTATACTCATTATGCAGAATGTCTCGTTTCAAGTTTTCAAATGTCTAAAAATCATTTGAAAATAGCAGATCTACAAGCTCACAATGTGTCGCGATGCGACGCATTGTGAGCTTGTAGATCTGCTATTTTCAATTGGCCGTAATGTGTGTGTATAGGGCTGAAGTGGTCAATGCATGTTTTGTAATCATAAAATCTAATCTACAAAGTAACTAGTAAAATAACTCAAGTTTTCAAATACAATATTTTGCCTCTGAGATGTAGTGCAGTAGAAGTAAAAGTACAGAAAATGTGACATACTCAAGTAAAGCACGAATACCTCAAACTTACTGTACTTATAAGTAAATGTACTTTCCACCATTTTGGTCGCGGGCTGAAACTTTCGGCGCACACACAGTCACGATGATGATGAAGTGTACAGCTCAGACTTAAGCCTCCATTATATCCCTGCATACAGCCATTCCATCCCCTGGCTCCTCTGTCTGTCCCCCCATCCCTCCTCCCAGCTGTGGAGGATGAGGCTGATGAGCTCATGTTGTGGTGATGCGTGCCAGAGTGCCGGCTGGGCCTCTGCTCCGGGGCTGGTGGTGTGCATGCGAACGAACACGCTAGGCTGAGTGTAAGTCCTATTCCTAGGGTCTGGTTCCAGTCAGCCTCGCTCACTCACTGCGCTGTTTCGTGTGACTATATAAGCGGACACCGTTATTGATTTTGACAGCGCTCTGCCGAGATATATGGAATCTCTCTCTCTCTCTCTGGTGCAACTAAATGGCTGGAAAATGGAAATTAAGAGTTTACATAGTACACATAGTGCATGCATAAACTTTCCTTAATGATTATCTGGTTTCAGTAATTATTCATGATGTATTTTCTCTATTATTAAGGTTATTGTAGCGGTCAGAACCCCTGAAGTAGAGAAGTAGCCAGCTGTACAAGATTAAAAACCAATTTAAGGCAATCATAAACTCATTCAAAAAGAATATATACAGTTAAATGAACAGTAAAGCTGCACAGTTCTCAAAAATATATATGTGTTGAGGTGTTCCATAAATATATTAGTAGTAGTAGGTAGTCATCTTGGCCCCGTGTGTGTAAGATGAACTGTGACTGTCTGCTGACTATAAGGATCTGCTTTAGGCAGGGTGTGCCTGAAATGGAGCACGTCCATAACTCAGGCCCACGAGGGCTGTGCTGGAATGTAAAATGACTTCACCATTAGTCCTGTTAGTGGTACTATGTTGGACTTTAGCAGTACTGTACTCAGCGCGCTGACGTTGACATTTAAAATATGTATTCTAAATCCTGACACTTTTCTTCATGTTTCTATATCAGTGGTGCTCAATATTTCATGTCAAGGACCGCCGACCCCCATCTGAAAATGTGTTGTTCTAGGGACCCCCCCAGAAGCAAAGATTTGAGTTAAAAACTGAAACTCTGAAAGAATATATATTCAAAGATTTCAGGCACATTTTCACGATTTTTCAAAAATAGTAAGTATAACATAATGCTTAAAACACCAAAAGGGGTTCCCGCCCATGGTCTTTGTAGCCTAAATACTTTACTTGAGTTTGTCAAATTTACTATGCTTTTACTTTTTCGGAGGCAAATATTGTACTTTTACTCCACTACATTATTTGACAACTTTAGCGACTATAGTTACTTTGTAGATTTTGAATGTTATTACCAGTAAGACGCCCTTAGGGCGAGAAGCGGGGCGAGGTCGCGTGCACGCATCCACCTGGCCGGGTGACAGCAGACTGCTGGGTGAGCGCTGGTGCTTTGGCATGGGGGGGTCAGATCAACATATGGAATGAATTCTGTACTGGCCATATATGGAGCGTGTCTTGAGTGTACAGGCTTTGATGAGGTCAGATCAACATATGGAATGTCAGAACAGGTCAGCTCCATGTATGGAGATTTATAAGGGTCTGTTTAGCTCAAATCTAAAATGACACATAATATCCCAAGACCGCACCTACTGCCCCTTTAAGGGGTGGGCCAGGTTTGCGGCCTTCTGTTTGACAGAAGCCTGCAGTTGGGTGTTTGTTTGGAAGACAATGGAGGCCGGATGGAGGGGTCATATAAAAGCATATAAGCATCCTGAATCATAGCCACGTTGATAACGTTTGTAATAAACTACCTCTGGAAATCGGTCTTGAGAGTAAAGACCCACAACCTCCAGATCATGTAGCTATGGTGCTGTGTCATTAGTCAGAAGGTTCATTGTTCCGAAATTACTATCCCTATCTCTAACCCTAACCTAAACCTAACCGCAAGCACGGGAGCAAACCTAAACCTAACCGCAAGCACGGGAGCAGTGCATGTTCGGACTAACGGGACTTCGGATCTATGGGCAGTTTCCGTAGCTATGTGCTAACTCACTGAGCTACTTGCCCACGCACATACCACAACATGGTCTTCCTTTGCCTTTGAGTAACAACATTGATAGCACAGTGGCTCAGCCTCCCTGGGAATCAGGAAGCCACAGGTTCAAGTCCCGGCTCTGACAGCATGTCCCTTGTGATTGTGACAAGTCAAATGGTTTCAGCAGAGAATTGCTGCCAAAGTGAATCTTAGTTCCGTCAACCTAATTTGATCTACAAAGATAATCGTTACTAATATATATAGTAGGCTATATGTCATCTTTTATCATTGAAAAACGACATACTATGCTATGTCATTTGTCATGTTTTTCGACGATAGTATAGGCTATGCCGTTTTTTCATGATTTTCATAAATGTTTTCATCGTCGACATACAGCATGTAAAATAATCCTACATGCTACGCTGGGTCAGTTGACAAGTGACCCAGGTGGCAACAGCAGAATAACAAAACAAAATCTAAATAATAACGATTGGCGCCTAATTCAGTTGGTTTTGAGGATTCATTATCTCTCACACTGATGTTGCTTTTGGCTATATCCTCCAAAGCCTCATGTGGTGTGAAACCGCCGTTCCACGGAAACCAATTAATTGTCCTGTTTGTAATAAATTAATTGTTACTGGAAATTGTCTAAGAATTCATCCAAATGATAAAAGTAATCATGCATACATTTGATTCAGCTGTTTAGAGATGGCACAACAACAGCTGCTCTAATCCATTTAGGCCTGACGTCGAAATAAAAAAATTATAATTCTGAAATACTACTACTACTACTTCTACTGTATATCAGTGGTGCTCAATATTTCATGTCAAGGACTCCAAAAATTATATGTAATTGTCCACCGACCCCCATCTGAAAATATGTTAGTCCAGGAACCCCTCAGAAGCAAAGAGTCGAGTTAAAAACGTTCGCTCTGAAATATTACATTAAAAGATTTGCGCCACATTTGCACGATTTTTCAAAAATAGCAGATCTACAAGCTTATAGCGCGGCACTCGGTGCCACACTATGAGCTTGTAGATCTGCTATTTTTCAATAGCTAAAATATGGCATAATGCTTAAAACACCAAAAGGGGTTCCTGCCCAAAATGGACTAAGAGGGTTCAATCTCACCAAACAATTCTTTATTCCTCTGACTCATCGTCACTGAAAAGGGCCTGCCGTACCATGGCAGTGCTCCACTTTAGCCTCACTGGAGCGGCTCACGCCAAACAAAATAAAGCAACGATTTCCATTTAGTTGACAAGCAATCGGAGTGTTTTTGGCTTTTTGTTTCTTGGTGTGTCAGTCTGCTGTTTTCCTGTCATATAGGCAACGAGTGTGGCAGGCAGGCTGGGCTGGCTAGGCTAGTGAAAATTGGTCTTGCTGTCACAGCGGCTGACATTTTTATATCACCACCATTCCCATTTCAGACAGCACTCCCTTACACTAGACGAGGCTTGTCCTCCAGTGAGTTAGGCTCACTCGCTTCTCTTTTTTTCCCCCTTTGGCATTGTTGCTGCTCAAACGTCTCTCCTTGGGGCTCCCTTTAGCTATAAGAAGTCTTAATTGACTTCCTCTGGATTATGAAAAATGAGCCAGACTTTCAAATGGCTCATTTAACAGAAATGCTATCACAGTGGCGGTTACTTTATCTTCAACATATTAACCCATTTAGACCCGAGGACGATTCTACAAAATCTAAATCCTGACAGTTTTCTGAAAAAAACCCCATGTTTCTATGTCAGTCGTTCTTAAACGTTCAAAATATGTTGTTCCAGGGACCTTCCCGAGAAGCAAAGATTTGAGTTAAAAAACGTTCGCTCTGAAAGAATAATATATATTCAAAGATTTGCGCCAAATTTTCACAACTTTTCAAAAATAGCAGACCTACAAGCTCGTAGCGCGGCACTCGGTGCCGCGCTATGAGCTTGCAGATCTGCTATTTTTTCAATAGCTAAAGCATAACATGATGCTTTAAACACCAAAAGGGGTTCCCGCACAGAATTGGTTAAAAGGGCTGCATGCTCTTGATTAGGAGAGATGGGCTGTGAAGCCCAATGCAACCGTCCTATGATGGCAGGCCACTAATTCACAGATCCATCATGCGGTGACTTTGAGGTGTGCGCATGGTGTGTGTAGCCATTACTCAGGGGACACTAGAACTCCTCCCTAGCTATAGCCCCATGATGCACACGTTGAGGCCCTCCGCTCCTTCACCCCTCCTTGCAGACTGGAAGGAGCATGGATTTCCTGCAGGAGCCACACACACTCACATATATACTCACATACACGGTATATATCCTTGGAAAAAGGATGTGAGGCTGACTCCCCAGAGGGGAGCAGTAATATAATGTGTACCATAAGGCGCCATATAGTCCTGTCAAGTGCCAACAACACAACATGTGTCTCTGTTTCTCCGTCTCCGAAGAACATGCGTTTGTTCACAGAGTTCACGCAGGCAACATTCTGGAAGGTCAAACTTGTTTTGCGAGTCAGAACATGGCGTGCCATGGGAGGAGTTGATGGACCGTACTTGCACAGCCTCGTATTATTCTGTCCTGCCTGAAAAACCCCCAGAGAGAAGAAATGGGTTACCTGGAAAGCCCATGCAGGTTATGCTTGGGTTAAGGTCGCTCAGCTCTAACAACAAGAACGTGGTCCACGGTGGAAAGCTGCATGTACTCAAGCAAGAGCAATTATGATGGCCAAGGAGGCGGAAAAAGGCTTGACCATGAGCACAGGGAGAGACCCTTTGATCCAGGCAGACTTCCTCATTTAAATCACCTGCTCACCTCTTGCTCCCGACGCCACTGTACCCTGCGGCTAATGTAGACAGCCTCTTAAAGCTAGACTCCCAACCTAGCTCTGGTCCATAGCTTTAACTGCTCTTGTTGCCATTGTATTAAGGCTATATGGAACTGATTGGCTTCCTGCCTCGCATGAAATGCAGACCAGCCTCTCCTCTGTAGCGGAAAATAATTTACCTATACTCACCAATACAAAGACGGGTTGTGTAATTCCTTAGTGGACGCACTTTGAGCCCCCCCCCCCCCCCCCCCCCCCCCCACCACCACACGTATAAATGCACTTTTTTGGCCAGAAAGGGATTTAGTTTTCACTGCGCCCTCTACCGATATTGCCAAGAGAAACCCCTCATAGAGAAGATTTGTCAAAAAAAAAAAAAAAACCTTTCTGGCCATTTATACGTGTTTTTACACACCTTTCTAGTCTATGACTAATGTAAATTAGGCCCACCACTCTCCCTCGATCCACTTTCTTTTCCCCATCAAAGGTGAATGTGCTTTTGTTTCAGGGCGATGCCGAACAAGGGCAGCTAGAGTGACATTTCTTTAGATGGCCACTTAGACGTTGTGACTCAGCAGCGAGGCCAGCAGGGACGGAGCAAAGCGGGAACAGCATGGAGGCTCTCTGGGAACCGTGAGCTCAATTAGCTCTTTATCCCATTTAGACCTGACATCAACGTTTTAAATAATGTCTTCTAAAATCATGACAGTTTTCTGAAAAACCTCCGTATCATTCAAAAATGAAAACGTTCGCTGTGAAAGAATATACATTCAAAGATGTGCGTGACATTTTCAAGATTTTTCAAAAGAATTGTAGACCTATACAAGCTCGTACGAGCTTGTAGTTCTTGTAAATCTGCTATTTTTCAATAGCTAAAGTATAACATAATGCTTTAAAACACCAAAAGGGGTTCCCGACTTCCCGCCCGAAATGGGTTATCAGAACCAAGTCCAAGTCTCTTTGAAGCTTTTTTTGAGCATTCTCCCCATGCGGTGTTAGCTGGACAGCACTCGCCAAACTAAATCAAATTGTACAAGATGTTTTTGAAAGTGCTTAATTGCATGACTCACAATCGGTCGGGGCACTTTCTCTCTGGATGCCAAGGTGACACCCTGAGAGGAGAGAGAAAGAGAACATTTGTATAGCACATAATTAATGCTTCTTACAAATTATATTTTTTATAGTCTTGCTAGCACCGTTGCTGAAATTGTCTTTTGGTCAATCGTACCCCTCCCACTCCCCCCAGAGTTAACTCTGAGGGGAGTGGGACGGGGACGATTGACCAAAAGACAATGTCTAGCATGAAATGAAGGAAATGTAGCATTTGAATATTATTATATTCAAATGCTACATTTCCTTCATTTCATGCTAGACATTGTTTTCATTAACTCTGCAGTCAAATGTGGTGTGGTTTCTGAATTGTGTGTATAGTTGCACATTTTTGAGGGGCACTAGCCCCTCCTATATACAGGTTTAATGTTTGTTTTCAGTTCAATGTTTTTTTTTTGGAGGGACAGACAGTAGGCTGACAGGAATTGGGGAGAGAGATGGGGGGGGAAGACATGCCATAAAGGCCGTCGGGATCGGGAGTCGAACCCGCGGCACACTGCCAGACTGGATTACCAAGCCAAGGTACCTGTCCTGGACTACTGAGCCACGGCCCAGGTTTTAAAAACACCATTGACGATGAAGAGAGGTCTAATGTTTGTTTTAAAAACGCCATTGACAATGGAGGGAAAACCTACATCATCTTGGCCCTAGCACAAACATCAAATGCCATTAACAATAAAGATAACTTAATGTTAGTTTTTACACTGTTTGTTTAATTTACATCATCATTACATCACCTAATCATAGCAACACAATACTGAGGATGTGAGAAAATCCAAGATGCCATGCACGTCACGTGCGTCAAACAGTGTCCAGGCTGGCGTCGACGCCACGACAGCAGCATCATTAACGCGACCACATCCCTGTGACATCACAGCGGAGTAACGGTCACTGTTGGCGGCCATCTGGCGGCCTGCTGCTGACGTCAAAGACCGGCTGCCCCATGCCTTACTGTCCGTCTGAGACGTAGCACTCTAACAGAGTGGAGTATTTATGCTTGTATACATGTTTTTCGGTGTGGGTATAGGTAGGAGGTAGAGAGAATGTCAATGTGGCTGTGTGGGTGGTCTGGGTCACATATGATTGTGAGTGCTGCTGTGTGTGGGGGCGAGTCAGGGAAGATATGTGACACAAGCAGATAAAGTTGTGGGTGAGAATATCAATGAGTTTGCTGGCTTGAAAGGAGTTTGTTCTCATTGGTGACTTTAGGCATACATTACGGAACACAACAGCTGGCTCCATAGAGTCCTCGATAATAACAACACCGGAGGACAAGAAGATGGTGTACATTGGACGCTAAAAAGGGCTAAAACCGGTCATGGTCAGTTAAATACCTGAGATGAACATTCTGAGCATTCAAGTGATCTTGTTTTCCTTTGGCGGTATATACGTGCCTTAACAACAAAAGAATCACAGAAAAAAAAACTAGCTATTTGTATATTTAGTTGGTGCTTAGAGCTATGCCAAACAAACGAATAACAATGAACAACTGTCTACGTACATCCACCATTGTTCCTGTCTTTGTTTCAGGTCTCAGATGCACGCTCAATTGCATTACACAAAGCAACAACGGGCATACATGGGAATTGAGGTCGATTAAATGATCCATTGCATACACAGAAACTGGAGTTGTTTATTAATCATCCCTTAGAAGGCTTAGGAGGTGTTAAGAATCATCTGTTTTAGTGACATAAAATACAGTTTGTGTGTGAGCAGCAATCATCCACTAGAAACACCCACCTATAAAACATGTATTCATTTAACTTGGAACGTTACATTTACACTCTTTGCACTGCTGATGAGGCATCAGTTCCTTTGTTTTCTGCGATGCACATGTAGCCCCCATGCAGCCAAGACCCAGCCCATATTGGCACGACAGGTTGCACGTTGGTCTGGCGAGTGGGGGGCCCGGGTTCAATCCCTGCTTCTGTGCAATGCCACACACACACACACACACACACACAGGAAAACACTGACTGACACAGACTACTGTTTAGTGAGAAGACAAAATGACATTTGTGACTGAGTGTATAGACCGATTCACAGAGGGGTGCCTTGGGCGCAGCCATTACTGAGGTGTAATCCATGGAGCAGGTGCTCCGTAGGCCAGGTGTAGCGAATCAGTGCTGTTGTGCTTAATGTTACAACTCAGTAATGGCCGCACGCAGGAAACCCTCTGTGAATCGGTCTATAGTTGACAGGAAGGCACAGATAGAAGGCAGACATGCACCACACAAACCGTGACCCTCACTCATGTCACATAACACACACTTTAATGTCATTTTCCATCCTTTCAATATTGCCTTACTTCAATGCATTGTGTTCAAAAGGGACCTTCATTGTGCTCAGTGAAGGTGCACTTATGGCGATGACTCTGCTAATCAATTTTACTGGCAGGCAGCTGCTTGTTGTCATGTTTGTGATAAACATAGTGAAGCGTGTGTGTGTGTGTGTGTCCAGACCCCTGTTGGGACACCATATGGGGTCTATGGAGAACTTACTAGATAGACACATGCTTTAATTGACCAAATATTCATATCCTCACCTCTTCAAGCTTGTTCAGCGAGAACTACACAGGAGGTAAGGTGACACATGCTGTCAGTGGTGGAAAAAGTAGGCTACTCAAATGTTGTACTAAAAGAATGTAGATGTACTCTGTAGAAGTCCCGTATTCAAAATGTACTCAAGTAAAAGTACAAAAGTATTGGCATCAAAATGTACTTACAGTATTAAAGTAAAAGTACTCATATTGCAGAATGTTTGAAGTTCAAAATGTGTACAAAATCTTTTGGAAATAGTACAAGCTTGTAGATTTTCAAATGGCCGAAATGTATATATAGGGTTTGAAGTGGTTAATGTATTTCTCTAATCAAAATTAAAATCTCCAAAGTAACTATAACGTTTTCAAATAATTGTAGTGGAGTAAAAGTACACATTTTGGCTCTGAGATGTAGAAGTAAAAGTATTGGAAATTGGAAAAATTTAGGCCTACTCAAGTAAAGTACAAATACCTCAACATTGTACTGAAGTACAGTACTTGAGTAAATGTACGTAGTTACTTTCCACCACTGCATGCTGTTCTTTTTTTGAGTGGTGCAACCACTCCTACAACCAGCAATGTCCGTGTACATGTGTTCACCTATGTGTTCACCTATGTGTTCAGCTATGTAACTATGAGCATCATATAATGAGTATAACAGTAGGGCTGTGTGCTTTTATATTTATTTTCTTTATTTAATATTTTGGTATGTTGACGACGACTAGCAAATAGGTAGCTCATCTGGACATGGGCTATTTCAGCCGATACTGTATACAGTATAGGAGAGTTATAATAAGTCTTAATTGGCAGCAGATGTAACACCCTCCAGAGGATACAAGGCAAAAAGATAAAGAGTATTTTCCAACGAGAGAGAAAAACAATAGCAGCTCATTACAGTGCCTCTTGAATTCATTGCATGCACCTGTGTATGTATCATTAAACCACATTACACCGCAACCTAGCGAGCATGAAAAGCTGTCTTTTAAAGTAGGCCAGGTCATTGAACATGGCACATACATACAGATGCCTAAATATGCTGATGTGAATAACATATTCAACTTTTGTCCATATCATCATCTATATACCTTATAGAAGGGAATAAATTAATAAATTGCAACTTGACTTCCTCTGGATCGAGCCGTACTTGCCTTGAAAAATGCCTTTGATGTACAAATCCTCCCCCAGAGAATCCTCCCCAGAGAACTTTTAGTCATTATGTTCAACGCTTTGGTGGATTGATTGATTGATTGATTGATTGAAATATGTATTAACAGTTTGCAGAATTACAGTACATTTCAAGCACAAACTCAATACAAAGACAAAGAAGAAAGTCGACGACCCAATTAAGCATTACACTTGTTTACAAGAGGGTCCACCTTGTTCAATTCATCAAAACATTTAGAGACGTACAAATAGACACTTCTATATACCGGTAGTCAAAGAACAGAACAGGAGGTAAAAAAGGGTAAAGAAACATATATGGAGCTGAGTGTAGTCAATATTTAGTGTGGGCCAGGCTATAGTAATTGTCGCACTTCATTCTAAGCAGTGTTGTTTTCGTCGACTAATACTATAACGAAAAATGTTCGTCGACTATCTTTTTTCACTGACAAAAACAAAATGAAAACTAAGCCATAATGACTAAAACTAAATATACTGTTGATTTTGTCAACAAATGTTAGGGAGGGACTAGTGGACAAGAGATTCCGTACGGTATAAGTCATGATTTTACACTTGGTTGCATGCTGAAAATAGCAGATCTACAAGCTCACAACGCGTCGCACTGTGAGCTTGTAGATCCGCTATTTTCAGCAAGTGTGAAATCAGTCATTAGGACGGCATCAAGGCCCGCCAAAATACATTTTAGTCGACTAATTCACCTGTAGATTTAGTCGACTAAAATCTCATGATATTTAGTCGACTAAAACTAGACTAACACTAAGACATTCCAGGTGACTAAAATGTGACTACTATTCAAGAGACTATGCCAAAAACACTTTATTCTAAGTACTTTTTAATGCCACAATTGAAATTATATTGTAGGTTCCAGCTGGGCAGTTTTAGTGGCTGCAGAGACGTACAGCATACATTAGTTATTGTTGTTGTGTTATTTAATTTGGAGTATATTAGGGAATGTATTATGTCAATGAATGTATTTCTGCGAGTTTGTCGATTACACCCTAACCAATTGGTTATAATTACAGAGCACCTCCCTCCCTTCAGTGCCCTGGGGACAGTTTGTTTTGTGTTTGCATGCCCAAGAACAATGGGTTGTCACAAATGAGTATGGAGGAGGACCTAAAAGTGGTGCATATCTTTGGTCCGAAGCAGGCGACAGTAGGCAGAAGAACCAGTTAACTGTTAAAGTGTCTATTAACGAAACCGAGGATCGTCCATATAAGGGCAAACGATGTACATTTTAAGAATACAAATACAGGACAGACTCTATCGTCTCAACAGGGAACTATACAAACCAACAAGAACACAATGCAAACCCTGCAGGGCTTAAATAGGAACCTCGCATTCACCAGGCTTCCCACCTCGGAGGAAAGCCTGGTGATGATTAATAATTTAGCATTCAAACAATTGACAATTGACCGTGCATGGAGACGTGTTTGTTTGGCATGTCCTGAAACCAGACCAATCAGGAAAGGAAAACGCTCTAATGCTATGAAACGCCTGGGTAACAACAGACCACTATTGAACTGCCATTGTTTATCTGCAAACTCAGGTAAACAGTAACTAGGCGGAAAGGAAACACTATGAACAACACTACAAAATAAGATTGTACACACAAACCAAGGCAACATCAAAGTAACAGAAAAAAAAACAAAAAAAACAACCAGAACAGGAACACATGACAAATAAATAAACGTGACAGAAGTTTTATCTTAATAATGAGTCCAAAACCTAAATAAGTATACAGTCTAAAGTCCACGGAGCGATGGAGGAGCGGACCGTGACAGAAGTGGCTCTGGCGGGCCTTTAGGCGAGGATTCCATTCTGTCCGTCTCATAAAGCAGGTGATAGGCCCTACGCACCAGAAGCACAATGGAATGAGCCCACGATACGCCAACCTGGATTAAAAGTGCCCCATGTTGGAGTGAGACAAAAGCAGAATAGGTGGGAGATGAAATGATCCGTTGAGGAGACAGTCCAGCAGGTATACCTTCCTCAGGCTTATCCCCCGGCCCACACTTAGTACAGAGACTAAAGGACAGCATGCAGGGAAAGTCATTATTCTTCATATATAGGCTATAGGAAAGGATCCCACCTCTAAACCCCTTATCCCTAAATTTCTTTGCCTTTTTTTTTTTTTTTACTATTTTGAAAAACATTTTTGAATAGTTCAACTAGCCAATCTACATTGACGCGTTGTGAGCTTGTAGACTGGCCATTTTAACTATTCAGAGCAGCTGTTTGAGCCACAAAACCACCACACCACAGAAAATCTACTGAATGTGAAAAAACATGTCACAATCCCTTTAAATCAATGTTGTGATTTTTATAAATACTCCTCCTAAGTTCCTCAGGCGCGCTCCTCTCTATATGCCTCAGTGTTGAGGATCAAATGTCAAGAGGCTGTTTGTAGGTTAACCGGCCTTTTTTGAGCGCCCCACAGCGGCGGACCACCCACCCCGCCTAGCGAAGAACGCCTATGGCATTAAACAAAAGTCATACAGTTTGTCAATATACTGTGGCATCAAAATGTGAAATACGATGCAACCGTATATAGCACTGAACTGACTGAGCAATTATCTGTTCTCCAAGAGTTTTGCTTTGTGTCACCTGGGGACACTGCATGGCTTTCAAAATGTGCTTTTAGGAGTAGTATAGGTCTTTGAACAAAGTTATTCGGGGCAGGCTAAGTTTGACTTGTTCTCTAAAAGCTTTTACGTTTTTTTCTCCTCCTGGGACACTGCCTTTCGGTGCTGCGAAAAATACCATACTTTTAGGTTAAGAGTGGTGGAGCTTGAAATTGCCAACCTGTGTATTTTCAGCCAAGTGCTGAACAAACACTTGACTTTCAAGTGTATTTACAATCCAAACACTTCTCACCTTTGCACTGCTTTTTCTTTCAACATATCCCTCATGTGATCGTGATCCCAGGTATGTGCACACATACAGTATATAAGCAATCTACCAGATTGCTTTCAGCCTTTCAATATAGCCTCGGTACCCAAGTGTGATTAGTCTGGTTTTAGTTTTAGGACATGCCAAACACGTCTCCTCTCCATGCACGTCACACCCACCCGTCAATTGTTCGAAATTATATATATATTTTTAAATGCTAAATTATAAATCATTATCATACTTTTTCTGTTCACCCAGCGCGAGACACGGCCATTGTAGGCCTACTGGGGCAGGCCACGCTGACCACTGCAAATTCCTCAAATGGAGGGATCTGGGCTCAGACTGCATACGTTTTGGTAATGGAGGACTACCTTCATTTGCGCTCTCCCCTCTGTTTTAGGATCCCCAGTACTGCCTGCTTCCTACAGGCATAGCCGTGAGAACTACTTTACACCCATAACAACACCCGTAACATTAAACTCCTTTTTTTCTTTTTACATACCGTGAGGTGACGTGAGCAGCTACAGGTGACAGGTCGAGTTCAATAATGATCCAAACGAAATGTTATTCCACAAAGTCACAATAATGAATAATCCAATTTACATTAACCTAAAATGTCACAGTAATCCTAATCCAAATGTCACGTTCACAGTAACCCAAACGTGGATTTGCGCTCTGGAGTAATGGAGATACATGTCCTCATGAGCTCGATTAAATCCACTTTCTTTTTTTTTTTTTTTTTAAGATTTTTGCGGCTTACGCCTTTTATTGATTTTTGAAGGGACAGACAGTAGGCTGACAGGAAACGGGAGAGAGATGGGGGGATGACATGCAGTAAAGGCCGTGTCGGGTCCGGGAGTCGAACCCGCGGCACACTGCGACTGGATTACCAGTCCGGTGCCCAGACCGTTACGCTACGGCCTGGGCCTAAATCCACTTTCTTGTCATCGTTGAGAATGTTAGAGTGGACATGCATCAGTGAAAGGTGAGTGAGTCTTTCCTGTGTCATGGTGCTGCGAAGCCAGGTTTTCAGCCGACGCAAGGCAGAAAAGGTGCGCTCTGATGAGGCCACAGAGATGGGCAGACACAGACACAACTCTATGAGCTTTTCTGCTTCTTCAAGCAAAGGTTTCATGACATTACTTTTCATTTATTTTTATTTTTCGTTTTTTTTTAGGTTGTATGACCTCAATTACATCCAAAAAAACCTGAACTTTGAACATTCAATGGATTTTCTGTGCATGGTCTGGAGCTTTCTCTGGTGTTTGGAAGTCTTTCTGAGCTGCAATGAAAACAGGCAAAACAGTGAAAACAGTGACATCTGCTGGCAAGTCCCATTGACATTGGGATTTTCTGTCTCTTACATCACAAACGGGGTGGCTGTGGCTCAGGAGGTAGACCAGTCGTCCACTGATCCATGGGTCGGTGGTTCGAATCCCGGCTCCTCCTGTCTACATGTCGAAGTGTCCTTGGGCTAGACACTGAACCCCAAATTGCTCCCGATGTGCTGGTTGGTACCTTGCATGGCTTCCGCCACAATCGGTGTATGAATGTGTGTGTGAATGTAATGCACAATCTATATAAAGCGCCTTGGATGAAGGCGCTATATAAATGCACCATTTACCAAACAGCAGGAAACTCAGAGCACCTGTTTGAGCCAGAAAACCCCAGGCCACAGAAAATCTACTGAATGTTAAAAGTTCAGTTTTTTGGGGTGCAATTGAGCTCAGAAATACTACAAATAATTAAGAAACATAACTTTTTTTAATTGTTTCATGTCACAATCCCTTTCAAATGTACAGTATGTCCTTTTGCAAGGTCAAATTGGGTCAAATTCAGATTTTCTCTCAGGGATCATTCACTAACAAATACCCTCTTTTTTAAAAACTAATATATAAAGTGACTGGGATGAGACTGGCCCTCCTAAAACTCTACACGGGCCCTGCATGTACCCCCAATGAACAATTCAGCAAAATCAGCGTTTTGTTTACAACCCTGTCATCAATATTGCTGCCATTCACAACACCTGCCAGCGTTTACAACACCCGTCAGCTGGTTAAGTAGATTAAATAAAACAACAATTGGCCCGCTCAGTCTCTGCCTCAGCACGACGACCATAAACCCCAATGTTCATCAAATGAGCCACTTGGAGAAAAAAAGCCCCTATACTATGGATATTTTAATAGCCGAGCTCTGAGACTTGGCAATTGCGTCCGTTTGTCCCATTCTGTCCATCTGGCTCATCCCTCTCTGTCAGTCTGTTTTAACCGGTGGCACCATTAACGCATACCAATCTATTAGAGGGGAGAAGGGGAGCGACAGCCACCCGCGGCTTCTCCTCCATCTTTGTGTCCAGACAACCTCTGCGCTTCAGCAGCATAAACTTAACGTTTCGGGTTGTCCCGATCCGATCCGAAAAAATCGGGGCAGATCACGTCATTTTCTAATGATCGGAAACGGATCGGCAGGAGCAAAAAAAAAACATGATCGGGACATCCCTAGTATTGATATTATATTCATATCATGATATTAGACTGGAGATTGTCTGTGATTTTGGATATGGTACTATTGTGATATGGCATAAGTGTTCTATAAAAAATATAAATATCGGTACTCAAAATCAAATGATCGGAATTGGATCGGGAGCAAAAAAACAACAAAAAAACAATAGGGACATCCCTATTGTCACGAGGAAGCCCGTACCCTATACATACACTGAGGACAATGTACACTTCTAAGTACACAGCAGCTTCCATTTGACTAACATTGCCGACCGGCTTTTGGAAATGACTGTGTGGAAGTGTTCGTCATGGACAGTGGTACATCCTGGTATTTCAAAATCCATTTTAAGTGTTGTTTATTGATTGATTGGTCACCTCACCTCATCAGTGCGGGCGCGCCTCTCTAAATTGGAGGGTGCCAAGTATTGTAGAGGAGGAGGGGTGTGTTGTCTGTATTTTAGTAAGTCTGTTGAATATAATGTTGAGTGAGAAATGTAACTAATTCTGTTGTACAACATCCTTTAAATGTTAGGTTAGTCATGGGCTATGAGAATGTATAGCTTGGTTAATGACTGTTAATTGATTGCATGCCATGTGGTAGGATCCGCTCCCTATAAGAGGGAGACTGCAGGGGCATTCAGGGAGTTGGGCTTGGAGCAACAAGCTCTAAGCACCTGTGGAGAGCTGCCAGGGCCCTTGTCTTGTAAGGGTGTGTTCAACAGTTCCTAGGTTGTTTTCATTAGTTTAGTTTGCTGTCAATAATTAGTTTCATTTGTTATTTCTGGTAAAGTCTTATTTTGATTTGTTAATTAAGGCCTTCACTATTTATACTGCACTGTAATTGTTTTTAGACTCGTTTTGGAGAAAATAAAACGCCCCAAACTTTGCATCTCTGGACTTGTCACATTTTTGAGATTCCTTCCTGAGCTGAAGTCTGAATTAAATCAAACAAACAGCTTCAGGTTACGGACTAGAGGCCTGAATAAACAGTTTGATATTGTTACGCGACAGTTTGTTCTCCAATCCTTTGAAAAAAAAACCCATGGGTTCTGCCAAATTCCACTGAGTTCGTCCCAGGCAGTTTTCCAGTCGACGTGCAGAAGAGAAAAAACAGTTGGCGAGTACAGTTTATGCCAAACCGGTGAATCGTATCAAACGATTTCCCCATGGAGGTGGACACTGAGAGCTGGGGACGACGTACGGAGGTGACACAGTCCTCCATGCTCTCCCCAGACGAACGGAGAGATTTCCTGGCTCCGACTTCAGACGCCGTGTGATCTGCCCAATCCTGTCCCGTCGTGCAAACACACAAACACGTCTGTCTCTGCGTGGACCCCCCTGGGAGGCCATGGGATATGCATCCGAAATGGCCAACTATGATGACCGCCTCCTGGGTATAAACATTGCAACACAGAACAAACGTCAGATGGTCACATTGCACAACAACAATAATTTATACTGGATTGGGGATTGGGGGACGCGGACGTGTTTTGATAGTTCCTAGTGCAATGATGTGCTATTGTAACTCCAGCCATCAGAGACCAGCTGTTCTTGAAGCATTTAGGATTTTATTTTATATCTTCATCATCACTTGATGGTAATGCAAAACAAACAATGACTTTGCCCTCTAAAATGTATCTAACTATAAATGCACCACGTCTCTCTCTCTCTCTCTCTCTCTCTCTCTCTCGCTTTCTCTCTCTCTCTCTCTGTGTGTATGTGTGTGTGTGTGTGTGTGTGTGTGTGTGTGTGCGCGTTAGGGCTGACCTCGATTAGTCGAATAGTCGACTAATCGATCGGAACGGGTCTCAGTCGACTGACCACCTCTTAGTCGATGCCCCAAAAAATTGTATATAAAAATACAATATTTACAAAAATATACAAAAATATTGTATTATTCCACTAGGTCTGTGGGGGACATAAACACATTTGAACATTCTGACTGTTCAAATCTCCAATGTGCATGTGGAGTGTGTCTGCCTGTGTGGCAATGTGCCACTGCCTGTGACTTGAATCGCTGGCCTGATAGACTCCAGAATCTCAATCTCACCTGCTGTGCTCAATCTGGCTAATGACAAGCCTCTCAGTTGTTAAAAAAAAAGATTTGAACAGTCAGAATGTTCAAATGTGTTTATGTCCCCCACAGACCTAGTGGAATAATACAATATTTTTGTATATATATATTATTATTTTTTGCTCAGTCGACTATTAGTCGACTAACAGCAAATGTATTCATCTATCAGTCGACTATACAAATCCTTAGTCGGGGCCCTAGTGCGCGTGCGTGCGTGTTGTATTTGCTGAAAACAAAAATGGCAAAAAACTGTTAGTTTATTAAATAGGCTTTCAGTTCAGCCAACGCAAGGTAAACATTAGCAACATATGAGATAAGAAGATCCATCCAGATAAGAAACAAGCACAACAAGCAAGGGTGCTGAACAAAATATATTTTTTTAGGATTCAGAAAGGATCAGAAATGAGCTGATGAAGACCCGTTGAAACGTTGAATTCTAAATAAAATCCTGGGAGCTTAAGAACGCTCTGCGGACATCCTACCTTCTTTCTAAACATCAGCAACACACAGAAAACACACATATCTACGTTTTATGTATCTTTGTCAAAATTCCGCAGACACCCTGGATTATAAACATGACCATGACTACACCTGGCGCTCCACTGATGACCACACCACCAGTATCAAGAGCTCAGACGAGGGGATTTCTCGGCCTCCAATGGGCTTTCCACACAGGCATTGAGGGCCTACCACCAGCCACTCATGCAAAACGATTACAGCAGCATCTTGCAAGCCAAAATAGCTCGTTGGGAGAGCGTTAGACTGAAGATCTAAAGGTCCCTGGTTCAATCCCAGGATTGGGCATTGCAATGAGTACAGAAAACCAAAAACTGTACAAGTATATTTGTTTATGAATTTACAATCAATTGAAAAATACAATCTGGATGTGACACTTAGAAGCTCAAATAGCTCATTTGGCAGAGCGCTATAGACTGAAGATCTAAAGGTCCCTTGTTCAAACCTGGCTTTTGGAAGTTGAAAAAAGGTACAGAAAACAGTTTGATTTGGAGGATTAAAACATATCAGACAAAATCCAACTCCAAACTCTAACTCACAGGCAAAGGAAGACTGTTGTTGCAGATAGCAATAGGTAACTGAGTTAGGGTGCTGTCGTCATTGTCTGGAGATTGAAGGTTCAAACCCCACTCAACTATTTACTGTGAAGTTTTCCTTTCCACACTGACATCAAGTGGCCTGGAAATTCCAGCTGAACTGTGTGCCGCTAAGTGGCCCAGCGGATAAATCACAAGTTATCTGTAGAGTAGGGCCTACCTTGTAGAATTGTGCTAGTTCAAACCCAACACACTCAGTAGGAAGGTGCTGATTTTTGACGTGCCAATCATTCTGATTGACAGATTCCTTGGCCAATCAGATCGGTCTGCCTTCAGCCAATCCTAGGGCTCCTTACATTGTATCCTCCAATCAAATGGTCGCAGACCCGGACCACTTCCTTGTTTAGAACTGGATGAAATACTCTGACCTGTTTTAGATTTATAGTGATTCTTCAACTTCATTTTCTTCATTTTCACAGTTTTTGACGTTTTATTAATATAATTGATCATTCTAGATCACTGCTAGATCTGTAACAATCTTCTCTTATGGGGTTAGGGTTAGGGTTAGGGTTAGGTTCAGGTTCAGATTCCACAGGTTAATAAAGTGTAAATGTGGGGGTCCTTGACAAGGAAAGGTTTGGGAACCATTGTTGTAGAGGGACTATAGAATAGATAGATGTTGATAGTATTAAGTTAGTTACTATGACAGTGTACAAATGGAACCAGTTTTCAGCAGGTCAAATGAGGTACAGAAAACCGTATGACTCCCAGGCTGATCTCACTGGGGGAAAACTGTATGAGTTTATTTGTTTAAGAACTAACAATCAATTGAAAAATAAATACTGGATGTGTTACTTGCAAGCCGTAATAGCTCAGTTGGGAGAGCGTTAGACTGTAGATCTGAAGGTTCCTTGTTCAAACCTGAGATTCGGCAGTTGAAATGAGGTACAGACAACCGTATGACTCTCAAGCTGATCTCACTGTGGGATGAACTGTATGAGTTTATGTTTAAGAACTAACAATACATTGAAAAATACATTCTGGATGTTTCACTTACAAGCAAACAAACAAAAAAGCAGTGTGAATTGTCTGGAGCCAGTGGCTCAGTGTGTTAGAACACTGTCCACATGTTTGGGAGATGGTGAGTTCAAACCCCAAATAATTCTTTATTTTCAAGACCAATTTCAGAAGAAGAAAACAAACAAAAAAGCAGTGTGAATTGTCTGGAGCCAGTGGCTCAGTGTGTTAGAACGCTGCCACATGATCGGGAGATGGTGAGTCGGCAGTAGAAATGAGGTACAGACAACCGTATGACTCTCAAGCTGATCTCACTGCGGGATGAACTGTATGAGTTTATGTTTAAGAACTAACAATGCATTGAAAAATACATTCTGGATGTGTCACTTACAAGCCGAAATAGCTCAGTTGGAAGCGCATTAGACTGAAGATCTAAACGTCCCTAGTTCAATCCTGGGTTTCGGCAGTTGAAATGAGTTACAGAAAACTTTATATAGTTTCGGAAGACTTACTATAATATGTTGTTTTTCATGATTTTGAAGGATAAAAAAAATACATAATATAGTTCATGGGTTTGGAAGACATACATGTGTACTTCATGATTTGGAGGATTAAAAAATATCAGCCAAACACTCAACTATTTACTGTGAAGTTTTCCTTTCCACACTGACATCAAGTGGCCTGGAAATTCCAGCTGAACTGTGTGCCGCTAAGTGGCCCAGCGGATAAATCACAAGTTATCTGTAGAGTACCTTGTAGAATTGTGCTAGTTCAAACCCAACACACTCAGTAGGAAGGTGCTGGTTTTTGACGTGCCAATCATTCTGATTGACAGATTCCTTGGCCAATCAGATCGGTCTGCCTTCAGCCAATCCTAGGGCTCCTTACATTGTCTCGTCCAATCAAATGGTTGCAGACCCGGACCACTTCCTTGTTTATAACTGGATGAAATACTCTGACCTGTTTTAGATTTATAGTGATTCTTCAACTTCATTTTCTTCATTTTCACAGTTTTTGACGTTTTATTAATATAATTGATCATTCTAGATCACTGCTAGATCTGTAACAATCTTCTCTTATGGGGTTAGGGTTAGGGTTAGGGTTAGGGTTAGGGTTAGGGTTAGGTTCAGGTTCAGGTTCAGGTTCAGGTTCAGGTTCCGGTTCCGGTTCCACAGGTTAATAAAGTGTAAATGTGGGGGTCCTTGACAAGAAAAGGTTTGGGAACCACTGTTGTAGAGGGACTATAGAATAGATAGATGTTGATAGTATTAAGTTAGTTACTTTGACAGTGTACAAATGGAACCGGTTTTCAGCAGGTCAAATGAGGTACAGAAAACCATATGACTCCCAGGCTGATCTCACTGGGGGAAAACTGTATGAGTTTATTTGTTTAAGAACTAACAATCAATTGAAAAATATATTCTGGATGTGACACTTACAAGCCAAATTAGCGCATTTGGTAGAGCATTAGACTGAAGATCTAAAGGTCCCTGGTTCAATCCAGGCTTTCGGAAGTTGAAATGAGGTACAGAAAATCCTACGACTCTTAGGCTGATCTCACTGGGTGAAAAACTTTATGAGTTTTTTTGTTTAAGAAGTAACAAGTAACAGTCAATGTAAAAATAAATACTGGATGTGTTACTTGCAAGCTGTAATAGCTCAGTTGGGAGAGCGTTAGACTGTAGATCTGAAGGTTCCTTGTTCAAACCTGTGATTCGGCAGTTGAAATGAGGTACAGACAACCGTATGACTCTCAAGCTGATCTCACTGTGGGATGAACTGTATGAGTTTTTGTTTAAGAACTAACAATACATTGAAAAATACATTCTGGATGTTTCACTTACAAGCAAACAAACAAAAAAGCAGTGTGAATTGTCTGGAGCCAGTGGCTCAGTGTGTTAGAACACTGTCCACATGTTTGGGAGATGGTGAGTTCAAACCCCAAATAATTCTTTATTTTCAAGACCAATTTCAGAAGAAGAAAACAAACAAAAAAGCAGTGTGAATTGTCTGGAGCCAGTGGCTCAGTGTGTTAGAACACTGCCACATGATCGGGAGATGGTGAGTCGGCAGTAGAAATGAGGTACAGACAACCGTATGACTCTCAAGCTGATCTCACTGCGGGATGAACTGTATGAGTTTATGTTTAAGAACTAACAATGCATTGAAAAATACATTCTGGATGTGTCACTTACAAGCCGAAATAGCTCAGTTGGAAGCGCATTAGACTGAAGATCTAAACGTCCCTAGTTCAATCCTGGGTTTCGGCAGTTGAAATGAGTTACAGAAAACTTTATATAGTTTCGGAAGACTTACTATAATATGTTGTTTTTCATGATTTTGAAGGATAAAAAAAATACATAATATAGTTCATGGGTTTGGAAGACATACATGTGTACTTCATGATTTGGAGGATTAAAAAATATCAGCCAAACACTCAACTATTTACTGTGAAGTTTTCCTTTCCACACTGACATCAAGTGGCCTGGAAATTCCAGCTGAACTGTGTGCCGCTAAGTGGCCCAGCAGATAAATCACAAGTTATCTGTAGAGTACCTTGTAGAATTGTGCTAGTTCAAACCCAACACACTCAGTAGGAAGGTGTTGGTTTTTGACGTGCCAATCATTCTGATTGACAGATTCCTTGGCCAATCAGATCGGTCTGCCTTCAGCCAATCCTAGGGCTCCTTACATTGTCTCGTCCAATCAAATGGTCGCAGACCCGGACCACTTCCTTGTTTATAACTGGATGAAATACTCTGACCTGTTTTAGATTTATAGTGATTCTTCAACTTCATTTTCTTCATTTTCACAGTTTTTGACGTTTTATTAATATAATTGATCATTCTAGATCACTGCTAGATCTGTAACAATCTTCTCTTATGGGGTTAGGGTAAGGGTTAGGGTCAGGGTCAGGGTCAGGGTCAGGGTCAGGGTCAGGGTCAGGGTCAGGGTCAGGTTCAGGTTCAGGTTCAGGTTCAGGTTCAGGTTCCGGTTCCACAGGTTAATAAAGTGTAAATGTGGGGGTCCTTGACAAGAAAAGGTTTGGGAACCACTGTTGTAGAGGGACTATAGAATAGATAGATGTTGATAGTATTAAGTTAGTTACTTTGACAGTGTACAAATGTAACCGGTTTTCAGCAGGTCAAATGAGGTACAGAAAACCATATGACTCCCAGGCTGATCTCACTGGGGGAAAACTGTATGAGTTTATTTGTTTAAGAACTAACAATCAATTGAAAAATATATTCTGGATGTGACACTTACAAGCCAAATTAGCACATTTGGTAGAGCATTAGACTGAAGATCTAAAGGTCCCTGGTTCAATCCAGGCTTTCGGAAGTTGAAATGAGGTACAGAAAATCCTACGACTCTTAGGCTGATCTCACTGGGTGAAAAACTTTATGAGTTTTTTTGTTTAAGAAGTAACAAGTAACAGTCAATGTAAAAATAAATACTGGATGTGTTACTTGCAAGCAGTAATAGCTCAGTTGGGAGAGCGTTAGACTGTAGATCTGAAGGTTCCTTGTTCAAACCTGAGATTCGGCAGTTGAAATGAGGTACAGACAACCGTATGACTCTCAAGCTGATCTCACTGTGGGATGAACTGTATGAGTTTATGTTTAAGAACTAACAATACATTGAAAAATACATTCTGGATGTTTCACTTACAAGCAAACAAACAAAAAAGCAGTGTGAATTGTCTGGAGCCAGTGGCTCAGTGTGTTAGAACACTGTCCACATGTTTGGGAGATGGTGAGTTCAAACCCCAAATAATTCTTTATTTTCAAGACCAATTTCAGAAGAAGAAAACAAACAAAAAAGCAGTGTGAATTGTCTGGAGCCAGTGGCTCAGTGTGTTAGAACGCTGCCACATGATCGGGAGATGGTGAGTTGGCAGTAGAAATGAGGTACAGACAACCGTATGACTCTCAAGCTGATCTCACTGCGGGATGAACTGTATGAGTTTATGTTTAAGAAATAACAATGCATTGAAAAATACATTCTGGATGTGTCACTTACAAGCCGAAATAGCTCAGTTGGAAGCGCATTAGACTGAAGATCTAAACGTCCCTAGTTCAATCCTGGGTTTTGGCAGTTGAAATGAGTTACAGAAAACTGTATATAGTTTCGGAAGACTTACTATAATAAGTTGTTTTTCATGATTTTGAAGGATAAAAAAAAGACATAATATAGTTCATGGGTTTGGAAGACATACATGTGTACTTCATGATTTGGAGGATTAAAAAATATCAGCCAAACACTCAACTATTTACTGTGAAGTTTTCCTTTCCACACTGACATCAAGTGGCCTGGAAATTCCAGCTGAACTGTGTGCCGCTAAGTGGCCCAGCGGATAAATCACAAGTTATCTGTAGAGTACCTTGTAGAATTGTGCTAGTTCAAACCCAACACACTCAGTAGGAAGGTGCTGGTTTTTGACGTGCCAATCATTCTGATTGACAGATTCCTTGGCCAATCAGATCGGTCTGCCTTCAGCCAATCCTAGGGCTCCTTACATTGTCTCGTCCAATCAAATGGTTGCAGACCAGGACCACTTCCTTGTTTATAACTGGATGAAATACTCTGACCTGTTTTAGATTTATAGTGATTCTTCAACTTCATTTTCTTCATTTTCACAGTTTTTGACGTTTTATTAATATAATTGATCATTCTAGATCACTGCTAGATCTGTAACAATCTTCTCTTATGGGGTTAGGGTTAGGGTTAGGGTTAGGGTTAGGGTTAGGGTTAGGGTTAGGTTTAGGTTTAGGTTTAGGTTTAGGTTTAGGTTTAGGTTCAGGTTCAGGTTCAGGTTCCGGTTCCACAGGTTAATAAAGTGTAAATGTGGGGGTCCTTGACAAGAAAAGGTTTGGGAACCACTGTTGTAGAGGGACTATAGAATAGATAGATGTTGATAGTATTAAGTTAGTTACTTTGACAGTGTACAAATGGAACCGGTTTTCAGCAGGTCAAATGAGGTACAGAAAACCATATGACTCCCAGGCTGATCTCACTGGGGGAAAACTGTATGAGTTTATTTGTTTAAGAACTAACAATCAATTGAAAAATATATTCTGGATGTGACACTTACAAGCCAAATTAGCGCATTTGGTAGAGCATTAGACTGAAGATCTAAAGGTCCCTGGTTCAATCCAGGCTTTCGGAAGTTGAAATGAGGTACAGAAAATCCTACGACTCTTAGGCTGATCTCACTGGGTGAAAAACTTTATGAGTTTTTTTGTTTAAGAAGTAACAAGTAACAGTCAATGTAAAAATAAATACTGGATGTGTTACTTGCAAGCTGTAATAGCTCAGTTGGGAGAGCGTTAGACTGTAGATCTGAAGGTTCCTTGTTCAAACCTCTGATTCGGCAGTTGAAATGAGGTACAGACAACCGTATGACTCTCAAGCTGATCTCACTGTGGGATGAACTGTATGAGTTTTTGTTTAAGAACTAACAATACATTGAAAAATACATTCTGGATGTGTCACTTACAAGCAAACAAACAAAAAAGCAGTGTGAATTGTCTGGAGCCAGTGGCTCAGTGTGTTAGAACACTGTCCACATGTTTGGGAGATGGTGAGTTCAAACCCCAAATAAGTCTTTATTTTCAAGACCAATTTCAGAAGAAGAAAACAAACAAAAAAGCAATGTGAATTGTCTGGAGCCAGTGGCTCAGTGTGTTAGAACGCTGCCACATGATCGGGAGATGTTGAGTTGGCAGTAGAAATGAGGTACAGACAACCGTATGACTCTCAAGCTGATCTCACTGCGGGATGAACTGTATGAGTTTATGTTTAAGAACTAACAATGCATTGAAAAATACATTATGGATGTGTCACTTACAAGCCGAAATAGCTCAGTTGGAAGAGCATTAGACTGAAGATCTAAACGTCCTAACGTCCTGTGTTTCGGCAGTTGAAATGAGTTACCAAAAACTGTATATAGTTTCGGAAGACTTACTATAATATGTTGTTTTTCATGATTTTGAAGGATAAAAAAATACATACTATAGTTCATGGGTTTGGAAGACATACATGTGTACTTCATGATTTGGAGGATTAAAAAATATCAGCCAAACACTCAACTATTTACTGTGAAGTTTTCCTTTCCACACTGACATCAAGTGGCCTGAAAATTCCAGCTGAACTGTGTGCCGCTAAGTGGCCCAGCGGATAAATCACAAGTTATCTGTAGAGTACCTTGTAGAATTGTGCTAGTTCAAACCAAACACACTCATTAGGAAGGTGCTGGTTTTTGACGTGCCAATCATTCTGATTGACAGATTCCTTGGCCAATCAGATCGGTCTGCCTTCAGCCAATCCTAGGGCTCCTTACATTGTCTCGTCCAATCAAATGGTCGCAGACCCGGACCACTTCCTTGTTTATAACTGGATGAAATACTCTGACCTGTTTTAGATTTATAGTGATTCTTCAACTTCATTTTCTTCATTTTCACAGTTTTTGACGTTTTATTAATATAATTGATCATTCTAGATCACTGCTAGATCTGTAACAATCTTCTCTTATGGGGTTAGGGTTAGGGTTAGGTTCAGGTTCAGGTTCCACAGGTTAATAAAGTGTAAATGTGGGGGTCCTTGACAAGAAAAGGTTTGGGAACCACTGTTGTAGAGGGACTATAGAATAGATAGATGTTGATAGTATTAAGTTAGTTACTTTGACAGTGTACAAATGGAACCGGTTTTCAGCAGGTCAAATGAGGTACAGAAAACCATATGACTCCCAGGCTGATCTCACTGGGGGAAAACTGTATGAGTTTATTTGTTTAAGAACTAACAATCAATTGAAAAATATATTCTGGATGTGACACTTACAAGCCAAATTAGCGCATTTGGTAGAGCATTAGACTGAAGATCTAAAGGTCCCTGGTTCAATCCAGGCTTTCGGCAGTTGAAATGAGGTACAGAAAATCCTACGACTCTTAGGCTGATCTCACTGGATGAAAAACTTTATGAGTTTTTTTGTTTAAGAAGTAACAAGTAACAGTCAATGTAAAAATAAATACTGGATGTGTTACATGCAAGCTGTAATAGCTCAGTTGGGAGAGCGTTAGACTGTAGATCTGAAGGTTCCTGGTTCAAACCTGTGATTCGGCAGTTGAAATGAGGTACAGACAACCGTATGACTCTCAAGCTGATCTCACTGTGGGATGAACTGTATGAGTTTTTGTTTAAGAACTAACAATACATTGAAAAATACATTCTGGATGTGTCACTTACAAGCAAACAAACAAAAAAGCAGTGTGAATTGTCTGGAGCCAGTGGCTCAGTGTGTTAGAACACTGTCCACATGTTTGGGAGATGGTGAGTTCAAACCCCAAATAAGTCTTTATTTTCAAGACCAATTTCAGAAGAAGAAAACAAACAAAAAAGCAGTGTGAATTGTCTGGAGCCAGTGGCTCAGTGTGTTAGAACGCTGCCACATGATCGGGAGATGGTGAGTTGGCAGTAGAAATGAGGTACAGACAACCGTATGACTCTCAAGTTGATCTCACTGCGGGATGAACTGTATGAGTTTATGTTTAAGAACTAACAATGCATTGAAAAATACATTCTGGATGTGTCACTTACAAGCCGAAATAGCTCAGTTGGAAGAGCATTAGACTGAAGATCTAAACGTCCCTAGTTCAATCCTGTGTTTCGGCAGTTGAAATGAGTTACCAAAAACTGTATATAGTTTCGGAAGACTTACTATAATATGTTGTTTTTCATGATTTTGAAGGATAAAAAAAGACATAGCCTACAATAGTTCATGGGTTTGGAAGACATACATGTGTACTTCATGATTTGGAGGATTAAAAAATATCAGCCAAACACTCAACTATTTACTGTGAAGTTTTCCTTTCCACACTGACATCAAGTGGCCTGGAAATTCCAGCTGAACTGTGTGCCGCTAAGTGGCCCAGCGGATAAATCACAAGTTATCTGTAGAGTACCTTGTAGAATTGTGCTAGTTCAAACCCAACACACTCATTAGGAAGGTGCTGGTTTTTGACGTGCCAATCATTCTGATTGACAGATTCCTTGGCCAATCAGATTGGTCTGCCTTCAGCCAATCCTAGGGCTCCTTACATTGTCTCGTCCAATCAAATGGTCGCAGACCCGGACCACTTCCTTGTTTATAACTGGATGAAATACTCTGACCTCAGGTTCAGGTTCAGGTTCCGGTTCCACAGGTTAATAAAGTGTAAATGTGGGGGTCCTTGACAAGAAAAGGTTTGGGAACCACTGTTGTAGAGGGACTATAGAATAGATAGATGTTGATAGTATTAAGTTAGTTACTTTGACAGTGTACAAATGGAACCGGTTTTCAGCAGGTCAAATGAGGTACAGAAAACCATATGACTCCCAGGCTGATCTCACTGGGGGAAAACTGTATGAGTTTATTTGTTTAAGAACTAACAATCAATTGAAAAATATATTCTGGATGTGACACTTACAAGCCAAATTAGCGCAGTTGGTAGAGCATTAGACTGAAGATCTAAAGGTCCCTGGTTCAATCCAGGCTTTTGGCAGTTGAAATGAGGTACAGAAAGTTCTATGACTCTTAGGCTGATATCACTGGGTGAAAAACTTTATGAGTTTTTTTGTTTAAGAAGTAACAAATAACAGTCAATGTAAAAATAAATACTGGATGTGTTACTTTCAAGCCGTAATAGCTCAGCTGGGAGAGCGTTAGGCTATAGATCTGAAGGTTCCTGGTTCAAACCTGAGATTCGGCAGTTGAAATGAGGTACAGACAACCGTATGACCCTCAAGCTGATCTCACTGTGGATGAACTGTATGAGTTTATGTTTAAGAACTAACAATACATTGAAAAATACATTCTGGATTTGTCACTTACAAGCAAACAAACAAGAAAGCACTTTGCTTTCCACACTTACATCAAATAGCACAAAAAAGCTGTGTAGTACTATCCAGCTGTTAGCTCAGTGTGATGAGAGGCTGTCCTTGGGAGCCACATGTCCAGGGTTCCAATCCCACATTAGTCATAACTGTGACACTTTGCTTTGCACACTGATTTCCAGAAGGACAACTTTAAAGCAGCCCAGAAATTCACCATGTTTGTGTGCCTCAGTGGCACAACGGATAAGTCAGATGATATCCGTAGTATACCTAGTAGAAGTGTGCCGGTTCAAACCCGACATGCGGTGTTCAAATCACCAACACCTAGACTAGGCGTGTCCCAGCGGTCTTTCTTTACTGTGACACTTTGCTTTCCACACTTACATCAAATAGCACAAAAAGCTGCGTAGTAGTATCCAGCAGTTAGCTCAGTGTGATGAGAGGCTGTCCTTGGGAGCCACAGGTCCAGGGTTCAAATCTCACATTAGTCATAACAGTGACACTTTGCTTTGCACACTGATTTCCAGAAGGACAACTTTAAAGCAGCCCAGAAATTAACCATGTTTGTGTGCCTCAGTGGCCCAACGGATAAGTCAGATGATATCCGTAGTATACCAAGTAGAAGTGTGCCGGTTCAAACCCGACATAAGACATGCGGTGTTCAAATCACCAACACCTATAGTAGGCGTCTCCCAGCGGTCTTTCTTTACTGTGACACTTTGCTTTCCACACTTACATCAAATAGCACAAAAAAGCTGTGTAGTAGTATCCAGCAGTTAGCTCAGTGTGATGAGAGGCTCTCCTTGGGAGCCACAGGTCCAGGGTTCAAATCCCACATTAGTCATAACTGTGACACTTTGCTTTGCACACTGATTTCCAGAAGGACAACTTTAAAGCAGCCCAGAAATTCACCATGTTTGTGTGCCTCAGTGGCCCAACGGATAAGTCAGATGATATCTGTACTATACCTAGTAGAAGTGTGCCGGTTCAAACCTGACATACGACATGCGGTGTTCAAATCACCAACACCTAGAGTAGGTGTGTCCCAGTGATCTTTCTTTACTGTGACACTTTGCTTTCCACACTTACATCAAATAGCACAAAAAAGCTGTGTAGTAGTATCCAGCAGTTAGCTCAGTGTGATGAGAGGCTGTCCTTGGGAGCCACAGGTCCAGGGTTCAAATCCCACATTAGTCATAACTGTGACACTTTGCTTTGCACACTGATTTCCAGAAGGACAACTTTAAAGCAGCCCAGAAATTGTTTGTGTTTGTGTGCCTCAATGGCCCAACGGATAAGTCAGATGATATCCGTAGTATACCTAGTATAAGTATAAGTGTGCCGGTTCAAACCCGACATGCGGTGTTGGTTCAAATCACCAACACCTAGAGATAAATCAGATTGTTTCAAATCAGGTAGGAGGAGATTAGTGTGGTCAGGTAGGAGGAGATTAGTCGGGTCAGGTAGGATGTGAGTAGTGGCTCAGGTAGGAGGAAATTAGTGGTGTCTGGTAGGAGGAGAGTAGTGGGTCAGGTAGGAGGAGAGTGGCAGGCTCAGGTAGGAGGAGAGTAGTGGGTTCAGGTAGGAGGAGAGTAGGAGGAGTTCAGTCCGGGCTGTGTAGGAGGAGAGTAGGGTGGGCAGGCAGGGGGAGAGGCCAGGCAGGAGGAGAGTAGGAAGGGGAGGGGCCAGGCAGGAGGAGAGTAGGAAGGGGAGTGGGAGAGTAGGAAGGGGAGGGGCCTGGCAGGAGGAGAGTAGGAAGGGGAGGGCCCAGGCAGGAGGAGTGTAGGAAGGGGAGGGGCCAGGCAGGAGGAGAGTAGGAAGGGGAGGGGCCAGGCAGGAGGAGAGTAGGAAGGGGAGGGGGAGAGTAGGAAGGGGAGGGGCCTGGCAGGAGGAGAGTAGGAAGGGGAGGGGCCAGGCAGGGGGAGAGTAGGAAGGGGAGGGGCCAGGCAGGGGGAGAGTAGGAAGGGGAGGGGCCAGGCAGGGGGAGAGTAGGAAGGGGAGGGGCCAGGCAGGGGGAGAGTAGGAAGGGGAGGGGCCAGGCAGGGGGAGAGTAGGAGGGGGAGGGGCCAGGCAGGGGGAGAGTAGGGGGGGCCAGGCAGGGGGAGAGTAGGAAGGGGAGGGGCCAGGCAGGGCCCTACTCGGCCCCTCCCTACTCTCCCCCTTCCTACTCTCCCCCTGCCTTGCCCCTCCCCCTTCCTACTCTCCCCCTGCCTTGCCCCTCCCCCTTCCTGGCCCCTCCCCTTCCTACTCTCCCCCTGCCTGGCCCCTCCCCCTGCCTGGCCCCTCCCCTTCCTACTCTCCCCCTGCCTGGCCCCTCCCCTTCCTACTCTCCCCCTGCCTGGCCCCTCCCCTTCCTACTCTCCCCCTGCCTGGCCCCTACTCTCCCCCTGCCTGGCCCCTCCCCTTCCTAGCCCCTCCCTACTCTCCCCCTGCCTGGCCCCTCCCCTTCCTACTCTCCCCCTGCCTGGCCCCTCCCCCTGCCTGGCCCCTCCCCTTCCTACTCTCCTCCTGCCAGGCCCCTCCCCTTCCTACTCTCCCACTCCTACTCTCCTCCTGCCTGGCCCCTCCCTTCCTACTCTCCCCCTGCCCTTCCTACTCTCCCCCTGCCCTTCCTACTCTCCCCCTGCCCTTCCTACTCTCCCCCTTCCTGGCCCCTCCCCTTCCTACTCTCCTCCTGCCTGGCCCCTCCCCTTCCTACTCTCCTCCTGCCTGGCCCCTCCCCTTCCTACTCTCCTCCTGCCAGGCCCCTCCCCTTCCTACTCTCCCCCTCCCCTTCCTACTCTCCACCTGCCTGGCCCCTCCCCTTCCTACTATCCTCCTGCCTGGCCTCTCCCCTTCCTACTCTCCCCCTGCCTGCCCACCCTACTCTCCTCCTACACAGCCCGGACTGAACTCCTCCTACTCTCCTCCTACCTGAACCCACTACTCTCCTCCTACCTGACCCCGCCACTCTCCTCCTACCTGACCCACTACTCTCCTCCTACCAGACACCACTAATTTCCTCCTACCTGAGCCACTACTCACATCCTACCTGACCCGACTAATCTCCTCCTACCTGACCACACTAATCTCCTCCTACCTGATTTGAAACAGCACCATCCTATGGATATTATCTGATTTATCTCTAGGTGTTGGTGATTTGAACCAACACCGCATGTCGGGTTTGAACCGGCACACTTATACTTATACTAGGTATACTACGGATATCATCTGACTTATCCGTTGGGCCATTGAGGCACACAAACACAAACAATTTCTGGGCTGCTTTAAAGTTGTCCTTCTGGAAATCAGTGTGCAAAGCAAAGTGTCACAGTTATGACTAATGTGGGATTTGAACCCTGGACCTGTGGCTCCCAAGGACAGCCTCTCATCACACTGAGCTAACTGCTGGATACTACTACAGAGCTTTTTTGTGCTATTTGATGTAAGTGTGGAAAGCAAAGTGTCACAGTAAAGAAAGATTGCTGGGACACGCCTACTCTAGGTGTTGGTGATTTGAACACCGCATGTCGTATGTCAGGTTTGAACCGGCACACTTCTACTAGGTATAATACGGATATCATCTGACTTATCCGTTGGGCCACTGAGGCACACAAACATGGTTAATTTCTGGGCTGCTTTAAAGTTGTCCTTCTGGAAATCAGTGTGCAAAGCAAAGTGTCACAGTTATGACTAATGTGAGATTTGAACCCTGGACCTGTGGCTCCCAAGGACAGCCTCTCATCACACTGAGCTAACTGCTGGATACTACTACACAGCTTTTTTGTGCTATTTGATGTAAGTGTGGAAAGCAAAGTGTCACAGTAAAGAAAGACCACTGGGAGACGCCTACTCTAGGTGTTGGTGATTTGAACACTGCATGTCTTATGTCGGGTTTGAACCGGCACACTTCTACTAGGTATACTACGGATATCATCTGACTTATCCGTTGGGCCACTGAGGCACACAAACATGGTTAATTTCTGGGCTGCTTTAAAGTTGTCCTTCTGGAAATCAGTGTGCAAAGGAAAGTGTCACAGTTATGACTAATGTGAGATTTGAACCCTGGACCTGTGGCTCCCAAGGACAGCCTCTCATCACACTGAGCTAACTGCTGGATACTACTACACAGCTTTTTTGTGCTAGTTGATGTAAGTGTGGAAAGCAAAGTGTCACAGTAAAGAAAGACCGCTGGGAGACGCCTACTCTAGGTGTTGGTGATTTGAACACCGCATGTCTTATGTCGGGTTTGAACCGGCACACTTCTACTAGGTATAATACGGATATCATCTGACTTATCCGTTGGGCCACTGAGGCACACAAACATGGTTAATTTCTGGGCTGCTTTAAAGTTGTCCTTCTGGAAATCAGTGTGCAAAGCAAAGTGTCACAGTTATGACTAATGTGAGATTTGAACCCTGGACCTGTGGCTCCAAAGGACAGCCTCTCATCACACTGAGCTAACTGCTGGATAGTACTACACAGCTTTTTGTGCTATTTGATGTAAGTGTGGAAAGCAAAGTGCTTTTTTGTTTGTTTGCTTGTAAGTGACAAATCCAGAATGTATTTTTCAATGTATTGTTAGTTCTTAAACATAAACTCATACAGTTCATCCCACAGTGAGATCAGCTTGAGGGTCATACGGTTGTCTGTACCTCATTTCAACTGCCGAATCTCAGGTTTGAACCAGGAACCTTCAGATCTACAGCCTAACGCTCTCCCAGCTGCGCTATTACGGCTTGAAAGTAACACATCCAGTATTTATTTTTACATTGACTGTTACTTGTTACTTCTTAAACAAAAAAACTCATAAAGTTTTTCACCCAGTGATATCAGCCTAAGAGTCATAGGATTTTCTGTACCTCATTTCAACTGCCAAAAGCCTGGATTGAACCAGGGACCTTTAGATCTTCAGTCTAATGCTCTACCAACTGCGCTAATTTGGCTTGTAAGTGTCACATCCAGAATATATTTTTCAATTGATTGTTAGTTCTTAAACAAATAAACTCATACAGTTTTCCCCCAGTGAGATCAGCCTGGGAGTCATACGGTTTTCTGTACCTCATTTGACCTGCTGAAAACCGGTTCCATTTGTACACTGTCAAAGTAACTAACTTAATACTATCAACATCTATCTATTCTATAGTCCCTCTACAACAGTGGTTCCCAAACCTTTTCTTGTCAAGGACCCCCACATTTACACTTTATTAACCTGTGGAACCTGAACCTAACCCTAACCCTAACCCTAACCCTAACCCTAACCCTAACCCTAACCCTAACCCTAACCCTAACCCTAACCCTAACCCTAACCCCAACCCCATAAGAGAAGATTGTTACAGATCTAGCAGTGATCTAGAATGATCAATTATATTAATAAAACGTCAAAAACTGAAAATGAAGAAAATGAAGTTGAAGAATCACTATAAATCTAAAACAGGTCAGAGTATTTCATCCAGTTATAAACCAAGGACTGTCTAAAGAGGACAAGAAGCGAAGACCGTACGGGCGCTCACATGGTGCTCCATGGAAGGAAAGAAACATGCGCAGTTGCAGACCAAGGAAGCTGAACGCGGAAGTGTTGGCTGCATAAAGCCCATTGCGCATGTTTCTTTCCTTCCATGGAGCACCATGTGAGCAACATGGCGGCGCCCTTACGGTCTTCGCTTCCTGTCCTCTTTATACAGTCCTTGTTATAAACAAGGAAGTGGTCCGGGTCTGCGACCATTTGATTGGAGGAGACAATGTAAGGAGCCGTAGGATTGGCTGAAGGCAGACCGATCTGATTGGCCAAGGAATCTGTCAATCAGAATGATTGGCACGTCAAAAAACAGCACCTTCCTACTGAGTGTGTTGGGTTTGAACTAGCATAATTCTACAAGGTACTCTACAGATAACTTGTGATTTATCCATTGGGCCACTGAGGCACACAAACATGGTGAATTTCTTGGCTGCTTTAAAGTTGTCCTTCTGGAAATCAGTGTGCAAAGCAAAGTGTCACAGTTATGACTAATGTGGGATTTGAACCCTTGACCTGTGGCTCCCAAGGACAGCCTCGCATCACACTGAGCTAACTGCTGGATAGTACTACACAGCTTTTTTGTGCTATTTGATGTAAGTGTGGAAAGCAAAGTGCTTTTTTGTTTGTTTGCTTGTAAGTGACAAATCCAGAATGTATTTTTCAATGTATTGTTAGTTCTTAAACATAAACTCATACAGTTCATCCCACAGTGAGATCAGCTTGAGGGTCATACGGTTGTCTGTACCTCATTTCAACTGCCGAATCTCAGGTTTGAACCAGGAACCTTCAGATCTACAGCCTAACGCTCTCCCAGCTGAGCTATTACGGCTTGAAAGTAACACATCCAGTATTTATTTTTACATTGACTGTTACTTGTTTTGTTTGTTTTCTGTGAGATCAGCCTAAGAGTCATAGGATTTTCTGTACAGCATTTCAACTGCCGAAAGCCTGGATGGAACCAGGGACCTTTAGATATTCAGTCTAATGCTCTACCAACTGAGCTATTTCGGCTTGTAAGTGTCACATCCAGAATATATTTTTCAATGTATTGTTAGTTCTTAAACTCATACAGTTTCCCCCCAGTGAGATCAGCCTGGGAGTCATACGGTTTTCTGTACCTCATTTGACCTGCTGAAAACCGGTTCCATTTGTACACTGTCAAAGTAACTAACTTAATACTATCAACATCTATCTATTCTATAGTCCCTCTACAACAATGGTTCCCAAACCTTTTCTTGTCAAGGACCCCCACATTTACACTTTATTAACCCGTGGAACCTGAACCTGAACCTGAACCTAACCCTAACCCTAACCCTAACCCTAACCCGAACCCCATAAGAGAAGATTGTTACGGATCTAGCAGTGATCTAGAATGATCAATTATATTAAGAAAACGTCCAAAACTGTGAAAATGAAGAAAATGAAGTTGAAGAATCACTATAAATCTAAAACAGGTCAGAGTATTTCATCCAGTTGTAAACAAGGAAGTGGTCCGGGTTTGATTGGAGGAGACAATGTAAGGAGCCCTAGGATTGGTTGAAGGCGGACCGATCTGATTGGCCAAGGAATCTGTCAATCAGAATGATTGGCAGGTCAAAAACCAGCACCTTCCTACTGAGTGTGTTGGGTTTGAACTAGCACAATTCTACAAGGAACTCTACAGATATCTTGTGATTTATCCACTGGGCCACTTAGCTTTGAGGATTTGAAAAAAAAAATGAAAAAATGAAAAAAACGATGGGTTATAGCCCATCGTTTTTAGAATTTTTGAAAAAAAAAATCCTCGTTTTTCATCATTTTTGACCATGGGCTTTAGCCCATATCGTACGGCATACTATAGCACGCCATTTCTCATCATTTTTGAGGATTTGAGAAAAATGAAAAAATGAAAAAAATACGATGGGTTATAGCCCATCGTTTTTTTTATAAAAAAAATTATCATAGTTTTTCATAATTTTGGACCATGGGCTATAGCCCATATCGTACGGCATACTATAGCACGCCGTTTTTCATCATTTTTGAGGATTTTAATAAAATTTTAAAATTAAAAAAAAAGATGGGTTATAGCCCATCGTTTTTTGATTTTTTTGAAGAAAGAAAAATCCTCGTTTTTCATCATTTTTGACCATGGGCTATAGCCCATATCGTACGGCATACTATAGCACGCCGTTTTTCCACATTTTTGAGGATTTGAAAAAAATGAAAAAAAACGATGGGTTATAGCCCATCGTTTTTTTATTTTATTTTTTTTTATCCTCGTTTTTCATAATTTTGGACCATTAGTCAGGTTCACTATGTGTTTTTGTTCAAAATTTGTGGAGATTAGCAAAACAATACATTTTCTTAATGTTCAGAACATGGGGAATCCAAAAATTGATGTTTGCATTTGCACAGACACCTGCATGGCCGCCATATTGGACGTTCAAAATGGCCACCATAAAATATATAATTTATGCTATCTTGGCTTCTAGACAACATAGAAAGTGAATTAAATGTGCTAATCCTATGTTTTCTGGGTCAAGGACACCTAAAGGATTGTGCACAGGAACTTGCAGTAGCGCCCCCTAGAGGATGGCCAGAGAAATTCAGGTTTACTATGTTAAACAATATACTTTCGTTTACATTTTTAGATTAGCAAAAACTATACATTTTTGGTATCTTCAGAGCATGGGGAATCCAAAAATCCTCATTTGCATTTGCACAGATACATGCATGGCCGCCATATTGGTTGTTTTATGGACACCATAAAATATATAGCCTAATTTGTGCTGTCTTGGATTCTAGACAACCTAGAACCTTAATTAGATAGCTTTTCCAGGTCAAGGAGTTCAAAACAGACCTCAATTTATATCTCAGGGTTATAGAAAAGCAAGAAAGCAAATGTAAATTGAAAACATAGTCTTTATATTTCTACATTAGCAGCAGGCATGTACATGAGATTACACATTAAAGTGCAAAGAGATTATCGACAAGTTATAAGACAATATCTACAATATCTACATCTATCATTCAGGAATATTATTTTACAGCTCTTCATCACTGTCCGGAGTGTCATTTTCCACATTGCAGTCTGCGTCGTTTTCGCATTCACCACACAAACAAAGTTCTGTGCAAGCCAAGTTGTGTCTCCTGCATGAACATCTCTGGGTTGTGCAATGGGTTTTGCACTGACATCTGACCAACTCTACAATGGCCTGTGGTGCAGGTGGAACCTTTGTAGTGGTAGGGAGTATCTCACCATGGCTATTTTGATAATAGCCATGTTTGAGTGGGTCAAAAAGACTCTGCCACATCACAGTGGCTTGGCACCACACCCTACTTTGAACGCGCACACGTTCAATGTGCTCCTCAAGGGCACCAACTGTAGGAGGCAACTTGCTGCTTTCTGCCAGATGTTTGCAAAACAGATACCACCTGAGTTCAGGAATGCTTGTTATATGGATGCCCTTTGGGCAGTACAGCATGCATACAAAGTTGGCCAATGCATCCTTCACCTCCTGTGTTAGGTCGCCTTCTTCTGTTAGTTTCATCAGTGCTGAGATGATGTCCCTGTCAATCTTTATGTACTGTTGAAACCACTTGGTTTTTCCTATTCCAGAGAACCTTCCAACAGTGTCTGCTCCAGTGAATGCATGGAATACCGGTAATGCTGCTGCCTTGTCTCGTCCCAGCGCATTCCAGATTGGCTCAATCTCCAACGTGCCTGATACCATGCATATAGCAGTGTTTTTGCAGAGCTTCTCATAATGTGCAACAGCCAGATATTAATATAAATAATTCAGTTATGTATTATCAACACAGTGACTAATCATGTTAGCTAGACAGATGCTATGGCAAACTAAGTTCATAAAGTGATTTGAAAATTATTCTAGAAAGATACAATAACTAACAGTAGTTAGATAACTGTCAGAAGATTTATGAGTTCATCCCAAAGGCAAGAGGAAAATGTTAGAGTGCAAAAAACAAGTGTTTAATCTGCACTACTTACTGTTTAAGATGAATACAATGGCAAACAGGTCACACAAACAGATGATCCAAAAAACATTCAAGGAAACAGACAGGCTTATATACACTGGGAAACAAAGTAGACACAGGTGAACTCAATGACAATCAACACAGGGATAGGCTTCCAGGCTGGGGCAAAAAAGGACACAGGTGACACAAATTAACAATAATCACATGGTGGCGAAACAAGACAAGTAAAACATATGTAAATGAATAGTACCTAATATGACATATCTAGAAGCATGATTTGATTATTTCCCTGACAACCCCTTTGGGGGCTGCACTGCAAGATCCTGACCACTATTATTTGGTCTCTATTACATTGCTTGACCCAGACATATTTAATTAAGTTTCTGGGTTGTCTAGAAGCCAAGATAGTTCTCTAGACACCCTTTCAGGTATCTATGCAAATGCAAACATAGATTTTGGATTCCCCATGCTCTGAAGATTTCAAAAATGTATAGTTTTGCTAATCTACTAAAATGTTATATCAACGTATATTGTTTAACACAGTGAACCTGAATTTCCCTGGCCATCCTCTAGGGGGCGCCACTGCAAGTTCCTGTGCACAATCCTTTAGGTCTTTATTTGATTCCTTGACCCAGAAAACATAGGATTAGCATATTTAATTAACTTTCTATGTTGTCTAGAAGCCAAGATAGCCCAAATTATATATTTTATGGTGGCCATTTTGAATGCCCAATATGGGGGCCATGCAGGCGTCTGTGCAAATGCAAACATCGATTTTTGGATTCCCCATGTTCTGAACATTAAAAACATGTATTGTCTTGCTAATCTCCACAAATTTTGAACGAAATTATATTAGGTGACATAGTGAACCTGACTACATGGGCTATAGCCCATATCGTACGGCATACTATAGCACGCCGTTTTTCACCATTTTTGAGGATTTGAATCAAATTAAAAAATTTAAAAAACGATGGGTTATAGCCCATCGTTTTTTGATTTTTTTGAAGAAAGAACAATCCTCGTTTTTCATCATTTTTGACCATGGGCTATAGCCCATATCGTACGGCATACTATAGCACGCCGTTTTTCATCATTTTTGAGGATTTGAAAAAAATGAAAAAATGAAAAAAACGATGGGTTATAGCCCATCGTTTTTTGAATTTTTGATATATATTTTTATCCTCGTTTCTGGGCTGCTTTAAAGTTGTACTTCTGGAAATCAGTGTGCAAAGCAAAGTGTCACAGTTATGACTAATGTGGGATTTGAACCCTGGACCTGTGGCTCCTAAGGACAGCCTCTCATCAGACTGAGCTAACTGCTGGATACTACTACACAGCTTTTTTGTTTGTTTTCTTCTTCTGAAATCGGTCTTGAAGGTAAAGACATAAGTCGGGTTTGAACCGTCACACTTCTACTAGGTATACTACGGATATCATTTGACTTACCCGCTGGGCCACTGAGGCACACAATCATGGTGAATTTCTGGGCTTCTTTAAAGTTGTCCTCTGGAAATCAGTGTGCAAAGCAAAGTGTCACAGTTGTGACTAATGTGGGATTCTAGCCCTGGACCTGTGGCTCCCAAGGACAGCCTCTCATCAGACTGAGCTAACTGCTGAATACTACTACACAGTTTTTTGTTTGTTTTCTTCTTCTGAAATCGGTCTTGAAAATAAAGATATGAGTCGGGTTTGAACCCACCATCTCCTGATCATGTGGCAGCGTTCTAACACACTGAGCCACTGGGTCCAGACAATTCACACTGCTTTTTTGTTTGTTTTCTGTGAGATCAGCCTAAGAGTCATAGGATTTTCTGTACAGCAATTCAACTGCCGAAAGCCTGGATGGAACCAGGGACCTTTAGATATTCAGTCTAATGCTCTACCAAGTGCGCTATTTCGGCTTGTAAGTGTCACATCCAGAATATATTTTTCAATGTATTGTTAGTTCTTAAACAAATAAACTCATACAGTTTTCCCCCAGTGAGATCAGCCTGGGAGTCATACGGTTTTCTGTACCTCATTTGACCTGGTGAAAACCGGTTCCATTTGTACACTGTCAAAGTAACTAACTTAATACTATCAACATCTATCTATTCTATAGTCCCTCTACAACAATGGTTCCCAAACCTTTTCTTGTCAAAGACCCCCACATTTACACTTTATTAACCCGTGGAACCTGAACCTGAACCTAACCCTAACCCTAACCCTAACCCTAACCCTAACCCTAACCCTAACCCTAACCCTAACCCGAACCCCATAAGAGAAGATTGTTACGGATCTAGCAGTGATCTAGAATGATCAATTATATTAAGAAAACGTCCAAAACTGTGAAAATGAAGAAAATGAAGTTGAAGAATCACTATAAATCTAAAACAGGTCAGAGTATTTCATCCAGTTGTAAACAAGGAAGTGGTCCGGGTTTGATTGGAGGAGACAATGTAAGGAGCCCTAGGATTGGCTGAAGGCGGACCGATCTGATTGACCAAGGAATCTGTCAATCAGAATGATTGGCAGGTAAAAAACCAGCACCTTCCTACTGAGTGTGTTGGGTTTGAACTAGCACAATTCTACAAGGAACTCTACAGATATCTTGTGATTTATCCACTGGGCCACTTAGCTTTGAGGAAAAAAAAATGAAAAAATTAAAAAAAACGATTGGTTATAGCCCATCGTTTTTAGAATTTTTGAAAAAGAAATCCTCGTTTTTCATCATTTTTGACCATGGGCTTTAGCCCATATCGTACGGCATACTATAGCACGCCATTTTTCATCATTTTTGAGGATTTGAGAAAAATGAAAAAATGAAAAAAATACGATGGGTTATAGCCCATCGTTTTTTGATAAAAAAAGTTATCATCGTTTTTCATAATTTTGGACCATGGGCTATAGCCCATATCGTACGGCATACTATAGCACGCCGTTTTTCATCATTTTTGAGGATTTGAATAAAAAATTTAAATTTTTAAAACGATGGGTTATAGCCCATCGTTTTTTGATTTTTTTGAAGAAAGAAAAATCCTCGTTTTTCATCATTTTTGACCATGGGCTATAGCCCATATCGTACGGCATACTATAGCATGCCGTTTTTCATCATTTTTGAGGATTTGAATCAAATTTAAAAAATTAAAAAACGATGGGTTATAGCCCATCGTTTTTTGATTTTTTTGAAGAAAGAACAATCCTCGTTTTTCATCATTTTTGACCATGGGCTATAGCCCATATCGTACGGCATACTATAGCACGCCGTTTTTCATCATTTTTGAGGATTAGAAAAAAATGAAAAAATGAAAAAAACGATGGGTTATAGCACATCGTTTTTTGAATTTTTGATATATATTTTTATCCTCGTTTCTGGGCTGCTTTAAAGTTGTACTTCTGGAAATCAGTGTGCAAAGCAAAGTGTCACAGTTATGACTAATGTGGGATTTGAACCCTGGACCTGTGGCTCCTAAGGACAGCCTCTCATCAGGCTGAGCTAACTGCTGGATACTACTACACAGCTTTTTTGTTTGTTTTCTTCTTCTGAAATCGGTCTTGAAGGTAAAGACATAAGTCGGGTTTGAACCGTCACACTTCTACTAGGTATACTACGGATATCATTTGACTTACCCGCTGGGCCACTGAGGCACACAATCATGGTGAATTTCTGGGCTTCTTTAAAGTTGTCCTCTGGAAATCAGTGTGCAAAGCAAAGTGTCACAGTTGTGACTAATGTGGGATTCTAGCCCTGGACCTGTGGCTCCCAAGGACAGCCTCTCATCAGACTGAGCTAACTGCTGAATACTACTACACAGTTTTTTGTTTGTTTTCTTCTTCTGAAATCGGTCTTGAAAATAAAGATATGAGTCGGGTTTGAACCCACCATCTCCTGATCATGTGGCAGCGTTCTAACACACTGAGCCACTGGGTCCAGACAATTCACACTGCTTTTTTGTTTGTTTTCTGTGAGATCAGCCTAAGAGTCATAGGATTTTCTGTACAGCATTTCAACTGCCGAAAGCCTGGATGGAACCAGGGACCTTTAGATATTCAGTCTAATGCTCTACCAAGTGCGCTATTTCGGCTTGTAAGTGTCACATCCAGAATATATTTTTCAATGTATTGTTAGTTCTTAAACAAATAAACTCATACAGTTTTCCCCCAGTGAGATCAGCCTGGGAGTCATACGGTTTTCTGTACCTCATTTGACCTGGTGAAAACCGGTTCCATTTGTACACTGTCAAAGTAACTAACTTAATACTATCAACATCTATCTATTCTATAGTCCCTCTACAACAATGGTTCCCAAACCTTTTCTTGTCAAAGACCCCCACATTTACACTTTATTAACCCGTGGAACCTGAACCTGAACCTGAACCTAACCCTAACCCTAACCCTAACCCTAACCCTAACCCTAACCCGAACCCCATAAGAGAAGATTGTTACGGATCTAGCAGTGATCTAGAATGATCAATTATATTAAGAAAACGTCCAAAACTGTGAAAATGAAGAAAATTAAGTTGAAGAATCACTATAAATCTAAAACAGGTCAGAGTATTTCATCCAGTTGTAAACAAGGAAGTGGTCCGGGTTTGATTGGAGGAGACAATGTAAGGAGCCCTAGGATTGGCTGAAGGCGGACCGATCTGATTGACCAAGGAATCTGTCAATCAGAATGATTGGCAGGTAAAAAACCAGCACCTTCCTACTGAGTGTGTTGGGTTTGAACTAGCACAATTCTACAAGGAACTCTACAGATATCTTGTGATTTATCCACTGGGCCACTTAGCTTTGAGGAAAAAAAAATGAAAAAATGAAAAAAACGATTGGTTATAGCCCATCGTTTTTAGAATTTTTGAAAAAGAAATCCTCGTTTTTCATAATTTTGGACCATGGGCTATAGCCCATATCGTACGGCATACTATAGCACGCCATTTTTCATCATTTTTGAGGATTTGAATAAAAATTTTAAATTTTTAAAACGATGGGTTATAGCCCATCGTTTTTTGATTTTTTTGAAGAAAGAAAAATCCTCGTTTTTCATCATTTTTGACCATGGGCTATAGCCCATATCGTACGGCATACTATAGCATGCCGTTTTTCATCATTTTTGAGGATTTGAATCAAATTTAAAAAATTAAAAAACGATGGGTTATAGCCCATCGTTTTTTGATTTTTTTGAAGAAAGAACAATCCTCGTTTTTCATCATTTTTGACCATGGGCTATAGCCCATATCGTACGGCATACTATAGCACGCCGTTTTTCATCATTTTTGAGGATTTGAAAAAAATGAAAAAATGAAAAAAACGATGGGTTATAGCACATCGTTTTTTGAATTTTTGATATATATTTTTATCCTCGTTTCTGGGCTGCTTTAAAGTTGTACTTCTGGAAATCAGTGTGCAAAGCAAAGTGTCACAGTTATGACTAATGTGGGATTTGAACCCTGGACCTGTGGCTCCTAAGGACAGCCTCTCATCAGGCTGAGCTAACTGCTGGATACTACTACACAGCTTTTTTGTTTGTTTTCTTCTTCTGAAATCGGTCTTGAAGGTAAAGACATAAGTCGGGTTTGAACCGTCACACTTCTACTAGGTATACTACGGATATCATTTGACTTACCCGCTGGGCCACTGAGGCACACAATCATGGTGAATTTCTGGGCTTCTTTAAAGTTGTCCTCTGCAAATCAGTGTGCAAAGCAAAGTGTCACAGTTATGACTAATGTGGGATTTGAACCCTGGACCTGTGGCTCCCAAGGACAGCCTCTCATCAGACTGAGCTAACTGCTGAATACTACTACACATCTTTTTGTTTGTTTTCTTCTTCTGAAATCGGTCTTGAAAATAAAGATATGAGTCGGGTTTGAACCCACCATCTCCTGATCATGTGGCAGCGTTCTAACACACTGAGCCACTGGGTCCAGACAATTCACACTGCTTTTTTGTTTGTTTTCTGTGAGATCAGCCTAAGAGTCATAGGATTTTCTGTACAGCATTTCAACTGCCGAAAGCCTGGATGGAACCAGGGACCTTTAGATATTCAGTCTAATGCTCTACCAAGTGCGCTATTTCGGCTTGTAAGTGTCACATCCAGAATATATTTTTCAATGTATTGTTAGTTCTTAAACAAATAAACTCATACAGTTTTCCCCCAGTGAGATCAGCCTGGGAGTCATATGGTTTTCTGTACCTCATTTGACCTGCTGAAAACCGGTTCCATTTGTACACTGTCAAAGTAACTAACTTAATACTATCAACATCTATCTATTCTATAGTCCCTCTACAACAATGGTTCCCAAACCTTTTCTTGTCAAAGACCCCACATTTACACTTTATTAACCCGTGGAACCTGAACCTGAACCTGAACCTGAACCTGAACCTAACCCTAACCCTAACCCTAACCCTAACCCTAACCCTAACCCGAACCCCATAAGAGAAGATTGTTACGGATCTAGCAGTGATCTAGAATGATCAATTATATTAATAAAACGTCCAAAACTGTGAAAATGAAGAAAATGAAGTTGAAGAATCACTATAAATCTAAAACAGGTCAGAGTATTTAATCCAGTTGTAAACAAGGAAGTGGTCCGGGTTTGATTGGAGGAGACAATGTAAGGAGCCCTAGGATTGGCTGAAGGCGGACCGATCTGATTGGCCAAGGAATCTGTCAATCAGAATGATTGGCAGGTCAAAAACCAGCACCTTCCTACTGAGTGTGTTGGGTTTGAACTAGCACAATTCTACAAGGAACTCTACAGATATCTTGTGATTTATCCACTGGGCCACTTAGCTTTGAGGATTTGAAAAAAAAAATGAAAAAATGAAAAAAAAACAATGGATTATAGCCCATCGTTTTTAGAATTTTTGAAAAAAAAGAATCCTCGTTTTTCATCATTTTTGACCATGGGCTTTAGCCCATATCGTACGGCATACTATAGCACGCCGTTTTTCATCATTTTTGAGGATTTGAAAAAAATGGAAAAAAATACGGTGGGTTATAGCCCATCGTTTTTTTTTTTTTTTTTTTTTTTTTATCCTCGTTTTTCATCATCTTGGACCATGGGCTATAGCCCATATCGTACGGCATACTATAGCACGCCGTTTTTCATCATTTTTGAGGATTTGAGAAAAATGAAAAAATGAAAAAAAACGATGGGTTATAGCCCATAGTTTTTTGATAAAAAAAATTATCATAGTTTTTCATAATTTTGGACCATGGGCTATAGCCCATATCGTACGGCATACTATAGCGCGCCGTTTTTCATCATTTTTGAGGATTTGAATAAAAATTTTAAAATTTTAAAACGATGGGTTATAGCACATCGTTTTTTGATTTTTTTGAAGAAAGAAAAATCCTCGTTTTTCATCATTTTTGACCATGGGCTATAGCCCATATCGTACGGCATACTATAGCACGCCGTTTTTCCACATTTTTGAGGATTTGAAAAAAATGAAAAAATGAAAAAAACGATGGGTTATAGCCCATCGTTTTTTGAATTTTTGATATATTTTTTTATCCTCGTTTCTGGGCTGCTTTAAAGTTGTACTTCTGGAAATCAGTGTGCAAAGCAAAGTGTCACAGTTATGACTAATGTGGGATTTGAACCCTGGACCTGTGGCTCCTAAAGACAGCCTCTCATCAGACTGAGCTAACTGCTGGATACTACTACACAGCTTTTTAGTTTGTTTTCTTCTTCTGAAATCGGTCTTGAAGGTAAAGACATAAGTCGGGTTTGAACCGTCACACTTCTACTAGGTATACTACGGATATCATTTGACTTATCCGCTGGGCCACTGAGGCACAAAATCATGGTGAATTTCTGGGCTTCTTTAAAGTTGTCCTCTGGAAATCAGTGTGCAAAGCAAAGTGTCACAGTTATGACTAATGTGGGATTTGAACGCTGGACCTGTGGCTCCCAAGGACAGCCTCTCATCAGACTGAGCTAACTGCTGAATACTACTACACAGCTTTTTTGTTTGTTTTCTTCTTCTGAAATCGGACTTAACCCTAACCCTAACCCGTGGAACCTGAACCTGAACCTGAACCTGAACCTAACCCTAACCCTAACCCTAACCCTAACCCTAACCCTAACCCTAACCCGAACCCCATAAGAGAAGATTGTTACGGATCTAGCAGTGATCTAGAATGATCAATTATATTAATAAAACGTCCAAAACTGTGAAAATGAAGAAAATGAAGTTGAAGAATCACTATAAATCTAAAACAGGTCAGAGTATTTAATCCAGTTGTAAACAAGGAAGTGGTCCGGGTTTGATTGGAGGAGACAATGTAAGGAGCCCTAGGATTGGCTGAAGGCGGACCGATCTGATTGGCCAGGGAATCTGTCAATCAGAATGATTGGCAGGTCAAAAACCAGCACCTTCCTACTGAGTGTGTTGGGTTTGAACTAGCACAATTCTACAAGGAACTCTACAGATATCTTGTGATTTATCCACTGGGCCACTTAGCTTTGAGGATTTGAAAAAGAAAAAGAAAAACTGAAAAAAACGATGGGTTATAGCCCATCGTTTTTAGAATGTTTGAAAAAGAAATCTTCGTTTTTCATCATTTTTGACCATGGGCTTTAGCCCATATCGTACGGCATACTATAGCACGCCGTTTTTCATCATTTTTGAGGATTTGAGAAAAATGAAAAAATGAAAAAAACGATGGGTTATAGCCCATCGTTTTTTGATAAAAAAAATTATCATCGTTTTTCATAATTTTGGACCATGGGCTATAGCCCATATCGTACGGCATACTATAGCATGCCGTTTTTCATCATTTTTGAGGATTTGAATAAAATTAAAAAAATTAAAAAACGATGGGTTATAGCCCATCGTTTTTTGATATTTTTGAAGAAAGAAAAATCCTCGTTTTTCATCATTTTTGACCATGGGCTTTAGCCCATATCGTACGGCATACTATAGCACGCCATTTCTCATCATTTTTGAGGATTTGAGAAAAATGAAAAAATGAAAAAAATACGATGGGTTATAGCCCATCGTTTTTTTTATAAAAAAAATTATCATAGTTTTTCATAATTTTGGACCATGGGCTATAGCCCATATCGTACGGCATACTATAGCACGCCGTTTTTCATCATTTTTGAGGATTTGAATAAAATTTTAAAATTAAAAAAAAAGATGGGTTATAGCCCATCGTTTTTTGATTTTTTTGAAGAAAGAAAAATCCTCGTTTTTCATCATTTTTGACCATGGGCTATAGCCCATATCGTACGGCATACTATAGCACGCCGTTTTTCCACATTTTTGAGGATTTGAAAAAAATGAAAAAATGAAAAAAACGATGGGTTATAGCCCATCGTTTTTTGAATTAAAAAAAAAAGAAATATCCTCGTTTTTCTACATTTTTGACCATGGGCTATAGCCCATATCGTACGGCATACTGTAGCATGTCGTTGCTCATCATTTTTGAGGATTTGAAAAAAAATGAAAAAATGAAAAAAACGTTGGGTTATAGCCCATCGTTTTTTGATAAATAAATTATCATAGTTTTTCATAATTTTGGACCATGGGCTATAGCCCATATCGTACGGCATACTATAGCACGCCGTTTTTCCACATTTTTGAGGATTTGAAAAAAAAGAAAAAAACGATGGGTTATAGCCCATCGTTTTTTGAATTTTTGAAAAAAGAAATATCCTCGTTTTTCATCATTTTTGACCATGGGCTATAGCCCATATCGTACGGCATACTATAGCACGCCGTTTTTCCACATTTTTGAGGATTTGAAAAAAATGAAAAAATGAAAAAAACGATGGGTTATAGCCCATCGTTTTTTGAATTAAAAAAAAAAGAAATATCCTCGTTTTTCTACATTTTTGACCATGGGCTATAGCCCATATCGTACGGCATACTGTAGCATGTCGTTGCTCATCATTTTTGAGGATTTGAAAAAAAATGAAAAAATTAAAAAAACGATGGGTTATAGCCCATCGTTTTTTGATAAATGAATTATCATAGTTTTTCATAATTTTGGACCATGGGCTATAGCCCATATCGTACGGCATACTATAGCACGCCGTTTTTCCACATTTTTGAGGATTTGAAAAAAAAGAAAAAAACGATGGGTTATAGCCCATCGTTTTTTGAATTTTTGAAAAAAGAAATATCCTCGTTTTTCATCATTTTTGACCATGGGCTATAGCCCATATCGTACGGCATACTGTAGCACGCCGTTTTACATCATTTTTGAGGATTTGAAAAAAATGAAAAAATGAAAAAAAAACGATGGGTTATAGCCCATCGTTTTTTGATAAAAAAAATTATCATCGTTTTTCATAATTTTGGACAATGGGCTATAGCCCATATCGTACGGCATACTGTAGCACGCCGTTGCTCATCATTTTTGAGGATTTGAAAAAAAATGAAAAAATGAAAAAAACGATGGGTTATAGCCCATCGTTTTTAGAATTTTTGAAAAAAAATCCTCGTTTTTCATCATTTTTTACCATGGGCTTTAGCCCATATCGTACGGCATACTATAGCATGCCGTTTTTCATCATTTTTGAGGATTTGAATAAAATTAAAAAAATTAAAAAACGATGGGTTATAGCCCATCGTTTTTTGATATTTTTGAAGAAAGAAAAATCCTCGTTTTTTGAATTTTTGACCATGGGCTATAGCCCATATCGTACGGCATACTGTAGCACGCCGTTGCTCATCATTTTTGAGGATTTGAAAAAAAATGAAAAAATGAAAAAAACGATGGGTTATAGCCCATCGTTTTTAGAATTTTTGACCATGGGCTTTAGCCCATATCGTACGGCATACTATAGCACGCCGTTTTACATCATTTTTGAGGATTTGAAAAAAATGAAAAAATGAAAAAAAACGATGGGTTATAGCCCATCGTTTTTTGATAAAAAAGATTATCATCGTTTTTCATAATTTTGGACAATGGGCTATAGCCCATATCGTACGGCATACTATAGCACGCCGTTTTTCCACATTTTTGAGGATTTGAAAAAAATGAAAAAAAGATGGGTTATAGCCCATCGTTTTTTGAATTTTTGAAAAAAGAAATATCCTCGTTTTTCATCATTTTTGACCATGGGCTATAGCCCATATCGTACGGCATACTATAGCACGCCGTTTTTCCACATTTTTGAGGATTTGAAAAAAATGAAAAAATGAAAAAAACGATGGGTTATAGCCCATCGTTTTTTGAATTTTTGAAAAAAGAAATATCCTCGTTTTTCATCATTTTTGACCATGGGCTATAGCCCATATCGTACGGCATACTGTAGCACGCCGTTGCTCATCATTTTTGAGGATTTGAAAAAAAATGAAAAAATGAAAAAAACGATGGGTTATAGCCCATCGTTTTTAGAATTTTTGAAAAAAAAAAAAAATCCTCGTTTTTCATCATTTTTGACCATGGGCTTTAGCCCATATCGTACGGCATACTATAGCACGCCGTTTTACATCATTTTTGAGGATTTGAAAAAAATGAAAAAATGAAAAAAAACGATGGGTTATAGCCCATCGTTTTTTGATAAAAAAAATTATCATCGTTTTTCATAATTTTGGACAATGGGCTATAGCCCATATCGTACGGCATACTATAGCACGCCGTTTTTCCACATTTTTGAGGATTTGAAAAAAATGAAAAAAAGATGGGTTATAGCCCATCGTTTTTTGAATTTTTGAAAAAAGAAATATCCTCGTTTTTCATCATTTTTGACCATGGGCTATAGCCCATATCGTACGGCATACTATAGCACGCCGTTTTTCCACATTTTTGAGGATTTGAAAAAAATGAAAAAATGAAAAAAACGATGGGTTATAGCCCATCGTTTTTTGAATTTTTGAAAAAAGAAATATCCTCGTTTTTCATCATTTTTGACCATGGGCTATAGCCCATATCGTACGGCATACTGTAGCACGCCGTTGCTCATCATTTTTGAGGATTTGAAAAAAAATGAAAAAATGAAAAAAACGATGGGTTATAGCCCATCGTTTTTTGATTTTTTTGAAGAAAGAACAATCCTCGTTTTTCATCATTTTTGACCATGGGCTATAGCCCATATCGTACGGCATACTGTAGCACGCCGTTTTTTTATCATTTTTGAGGATTTGAAAAAATGAAAAAAACGATGGGTTATAGCCCATCGTTTTTTGATTTTTTGATATATATTTTTATCCTCGTTTCTGGGCTGCTTTAAAGTTGTACTTCTGGAAAACAGTGTGCAAAGCAAAGTGTCACAGTCAGACATAAGTCAGCTTTGAACCGTCACACTTCTACTAGGTATACTACGGATATCATTTGAATTATCCGCTGGGCCACTGAGGCACACAATCATGGTGAATTTCTGGGCTTCTTTAAAGTTGTCCTCTGGAAATCAGTGTGCAAAGCAAAGTGTCACAGTTATGACTAATGTGGGATTTGAACCCTGGACCTGTGGCTCCCAAGGACAGCCTCTCATCAGACTGAGCTAACTGCTGAATACTACTACAGCTTTTTGTTTGTTTTCTTCTTCTGAAATCGGTCTTGAAAATAAAGATATGAGTCGGGTTTGAACCCACCATCTCCTGATCATGTGGCAGCGTTCTAACACACTGAGCCACTGGGTCCAGACAATTCACACTGCTTTTTTGTTTGTTTTCTGTGAGATCAGCCTAAGAGTCATAGGATTTTCTGTACAGCATTTCAACTGCCGAAAGCCTGGATGGAACCAGGGACCTTTAGATATTCAGTCTAATGCTCTACCAACTGCGCTATTTCGGCTTGTAAGTGTCACATCCAGAATATATTTTTCAATGTATTCTTAGTTCTTAAACAAATAAACTCATACAGTTTTCCCCCAGTGAGATCAGCCTGGGAGTCATACGGTTTTCTGTACCTCATTTGACCTGCTGAAAACCGGTTCCATTTGTACACTGTCAAAGTAACTAACTTAATACTATCAACATCTATCTATTCTATAGTCCCTCTACAACAATGGTTCCCAAACCTTTTCTTGTCAAGGACCCCCACATTTACACTTTATTAACCTGTGGAACCTGAACCTGAACCTGAACCTAACCCTAACCCTAACCCTAAGAGAAGATTGTTACAGATCTAGCAGTGATCTAGAATGATCAATTATATTAATAAAACGTCCAAAACTGTGAAAATGAAGAAAATGAAGTTGAAGAATCACTATCAATCTAAAACAGGTCAGAGTATTTCATCCAGTTGTAAACAAGGAAGTGGTCCGGGTTTGATTGGAGGAGACAATGTAAGGAGCCCTAGGATACATTGACATAACAACGCGTCATCAGAGCGGAGGGAGGGGCGTCAGCTGCGACTCCGCGGCTCCGCCCACCCCCCGGGGTAAGATTTGTGATTTGTGATTTGCTCTCGTTCACTGCAATGCAATTTGCGGCATTTTCAAAACAATATTGCGCAGAGTAGCGATTATCTAACGTATTTGCAATGCCATACGTTGAAAGATCTGTTGCCCGCGGACAAGGCACGTTACCTCCGCAAGTTAGATATTATCGGCATAGGTGTTTGCCGTATGTGATTAAGGATTGGAAAAAGTTGCATTGGCAGCCATAGAAAATTCTGCCCGGGGTAAAACACCGGATGTGATGTTTTTGGGCGTTCCTGTCTTGTTAAAAAACCGGCTGTGACGTTTTTGGGCGTTCCTGTCTTGTTTCGTGTCAGTGTATTGGCTGAAGGCGGACCGATCTGATTGGCCAAGGAATCTGTCAATCAGAATGATTGGCAGGTCAAAAACCAGCACCTTCCTACTGAGTGTGTTGGGTTTGAACTAGCACAATTCTACAAGGTACTCTACAGATAACTTGTGATTTATCCGCTGGGCCACTTAGCGGCACACAGTTCAGCTGGAATTTCCAGGCCACTTGATGTCAGTGTGGAAAGGAAAACTTCACAGTAAATAGTTGAGTGGAGTTTGAACCTTCAATCTCCAGACAATGACGACAGCACCCTAACTCAGTTAACTATTGCTATCTGCAACAACAGTCTTCCTTTGCCTGTGAGTTAGAGTTTGGAGTTGGATTTTTGCTGATATGTTTTAATCCTCCAAATCATGAAGTACACATGTATGTCTTCCAAACCCATGAACTATATTATGTCTTTTTTTTATCCTTCAAAATCATGAAAAACAACATATTATAGTAAGTCTTCCGAAACTATATACAGTTTTCTGTAACTCATTTCAACTGCCGAAACACAGGATTGAACTAGGGACGTCTAATGCTCCGTCTAATGCTCTCCCAAATGAGCTATTCCAGCTTGCAAGAGTCACATCCAGAATTAATTTTTACATTTATTTTTACTTCTTAAACATAAACTCATACAGTATTTCCCCCAGTGAGATCAGCCTGAGAGTCATACGGTTTTCTGTACCTCATTTCAACTGACGAAACCTGGGATTGAACCAGGCACCTTTAGATCTTCAGTCTAACACTCTCCCAAAGAGGCTATTTCAGCCTGCAAGTGTCACATCCAGAATATATTTATACATTGATTGTTACTTGTTACTTCTTAAACAAATACACTTGTACAGTATTTCCCCAGCCTGAGAGTCATGGGGTTTCCTCACACTTGATTTCAAATCAGAATATTGAATTGGATTCCCAATATATGATTATGAAAACAAAAAGGGACACTTCAGTGTATTTTCTACTTTATTTAGTCAAAAATATTGGTGTTTTGTTATGTTTCAGCAAAGTGGTGGCTACCATCTTTAAATGGTCCATTTTGAGGGCTTAGGGGCCATTCTTGAGCTTGGTCTCCGGCAGATTTGGATTCAGCACATCTTAAAAAAACATGTATATATATTTAAATAAGCACATTTTCTGAATTCCTGCCTTGACTAGTAGTAGCTTTTTCATATTTTCATTATTTCTTTTGCATATATTCCTATACAATGCCTCATTTGTATATTTATGTTTATTTTTTAATTTGTAATACAATACATAATTGTCTTCTTGTAAGACAAGTCAACGGGATGTTTCATGGTGATAACGATCTAATATTCTAATGTTCTGTTCTTTGGCTATATAGTAGTAGGCCTATAGTGTCTATTTGCACGTCTCTAAATGTTTTGATGAATTGAACAAGGTGGACCCTCTTGTAAACAAGTGCAATGCTTTATTGGGTTGTCCACTCACAGTTAACAGTCTTTGTATTGAGTTGTGCGTTAAATGTACTGTAATTCTGCAAACTGTTAATACACATTTTCAATCAATTCAATCATATATAGAGGTATGGTTTTTCACACTCAATTCATGATTAATGTTCCAATTTTGGAGCTCTGGCTCATGGACTAAGAACCAAAAAGAACTGAACCGGTGGAAAAGGGGTCAAAGAAGTAAAAGGTTATTTTACTGTAAATACACGGGTATTTCTTTTTGGAATGAGCTGCCTCTGTGTGTGAGCTGTCATGCGCTGTCTTATAAGAAAAGTGTGACAATACTGTTATGGAATAAGCTGCAGGCTATAGTGATGCACTTTACATTTGTGTTTCTAATGGTTTTATATTTGTTAGGGATTTTAGGTGGTTTTCAGGGTTTGTTTGTACGCCATGTCGTGCTATGTAATGTATTGGTGCTATACCATTTTATTGGACTATTTGTTCTGTGTTGCAGGACCACTTTGGAAACAAGTGCGTTTTATTATGCTTTTATGTTTATATCCTATTAGTTATATTGTGTTTACTCGTATTTCTTTACCAAAAAAATAAAAGTATAAAGAACACTGGCACCAGTGTTCCATGGGCACTTTGCTGGACATATTCTGACTACTTGGCTGCATGGCTTGACTCTGTGGGGTGGGGCGGGGCGGGGTGGGATGGGGTGGGGGAGTGGGTATAGTCTCGCGTGGCCAGACTGTTGCCTCTCACAATTTCCAAATGCTTCCATCATACAGTCTGGAGCAACGGAAGAGCTAAGTCATGAGTAAACTATAAAGTGGAAGTGGAGCCTCCTCGCCACTTCCGTTTCGTCTTTACAGTCGCGCAAATGTATCCTAATATAAATAGAAATCATCTAAGCATATATAAGCTTGCTGCTTAGCAGAAAAGGAAATAAAAAAATGAAATGTAAAGATAATCTTAAATATTATTTTCGTGAACGGAAATGGCAGCTTCCCTTACTCGGATTTCGGGAGGCGTAGTTACACACTCGGAGATTGTGGAATAGTTGTCTGGCTATACGCGAGACTATAGGGACTGGGGGTTGACATCCATCTCCAACCCCTCTGCCCCTAAAATGGCACATCCATCTCTCCTCATATGGCTGCCTTTGCACTCATTTTGTTCTTTGGATGAATGGTGCAGAAAGGCTTAAGTAATATAGATCGTATACTGTAAGGTAGATGCACACTGCACATGCACATGAACACACACAAACAAACAGAGTAGCCTATAGTCCTCACTCAGTGAGGCAGATCGACTGCCATCACATGGGAGAGAAAAGAGACATGCACTGTCAGCTAAAACATACACAACATACATCATGTGCACTGAGATGGAGACGCTGTGCGGAGGTGTAACCTTGCACTGCGTCTCTCCATCGACGGCAGCTGACATGCTTGTTCTGGCTGACATACTGTTACTGTCAATGGTCAGGTTTGATGGTGCAGTGTCTTAGCTGAAGGACACTTTTGACGGGATTCATGGTTGAAGTATAAGGATTGGGAGGCCCAGTGGAGCCTGCCTGGGAAATTACATGGGGGGTCCTTAACCCATTCTGACTTGAGATCAGATTCTAAAAATGTCTGTTTGAAAATGACAGTTTTCTGAAAAAGCTATGTTTCTATGTCGTTCTTCGATTTAAAAAAAATAGCAGACCTACAAGCTCGTAGCGGTGGCGCGCTATGAACAATTTCCGGTTGTGGTGGGTTCGGTCAGGGCCAAAATGTCATGGCTGAAGTTTTGACCCATTCCAGCCCTGTATTTATAGGACTAATTTCAATAACTAAATTAATTAGAAATGTACTAATCATACAAAGTCACAGATGTATAGAGACCAACCAAGCCACAAATTGTTGGCATCAAGGTTTATTATCCTTTATAATGTACAATATACAAAAATATAGGGTACCAAAAAATTCACAGTGTCTAAAAAGGCAGTGATTACAGTCTACATAATGACAGGTCTAACAGTACAGTAACACCTGGTAAGTTGCATAGAAGGGCACCGAGCCTCACTGGGGACAGAGCTCACAGCGGACCAATTTACTGAAGACATTTGCTCAGACGTTGGTGCACATTGTTCATTTAACTTTGAGAGTTTACGAATGTAACATTTGGTACACACTCTTTGAGTTACAAATGAATACATTAGAGCTGGAGAAATGCACATCAATGGTCTAAAAATGACAATTTTACTCCCCTGCTTGTTTGTTGCCGTTTGACGAGCAGTTCATTGCGAACGAATGAATGAATGCTCACACTTCTATTGGTCGTGTCAACGTCGCATTATTTTAACTCAGGTTGTTTTCCAGAAGCACAAATCCAATTTGTGTGTTTTACTATGTGTTGTCACCAGACTTTCTTTTTAAGCCTGTGGTCAGGCAGCTGGAGCAGAGGAAACAAGATAAGATAAGACAAACCTTTATTGATCCTTGGGTTGGGAAAGTGAGTGGTCAGTAAATCGGTTGCGTTGTGGTGCTCTGTCCCCAAACAAACCCCATGGTTGGTGTGTACTTAGCTGCTGCTGCTGCACTCTCTCTCTCTGTTTTTATTGTTATTATAATTATTTTTTTTCCTTATTTTTCATTTTTTTTAAACAACTATAAGGCTTTTAAAAACAAACAGTGTTAGCTATACAATGTACAGGTACATTTACAAGGAGCCGCCCGGACCTCCTCTGGGTCAGTATTGCGCTGCAGAAGGCCTCTCCTATATACAGACAAGATAGAGCTCTCATTCATCTCGTGCGTTTTTTTTTTTTTTTTTAACAGTAGCTGAATCGACAGAAGCGTCGTTGGGGGGGTTATAGCGCTCGTTGAGCAGGAGGAGGCATAATAATAATAAAATATAGCTCAGCTGTGAAATGCCCTTTTATAAACCAAGCTCGGACTATGAATAACGTTTTCATAACCCCGGGAGGAGCGCTCGAGGCTCTCCTTTAACTTACGTTGATTTAACGTTGATTTCATATATGGAAACATAGGGGGAAAAAAATGCTGTCATCATTGAGAAAGTGGAAAAGAAATGCACTTAACAGATCTCCTCATAGCTATATATATATATATATATAGACTGTAGCAATATGTATGAAAGCATTTACATTGTACAAAATGCAGAGTGCTGGACACCCCCTTGTCCATTCAAGCTCACACAGGCACAGTCTCATAAAAGAGATGCAGTCCATGCGCGTACCTACGTGCGTGAAAGCGCGTGCACACACACACACACACACACACGGACACATGCATGCACGGTGCGCCGTACGCACGCGGACACATGCATGCACGGTGCGTATACGCGTGCACACGGATACACGCATTATTATGTCAATCCTGGCATTAGCATGCTTTTAAAGCAAGCATGGGGTTTTTTATGTTACAAGAGGGGTCCATAATGGTTTTCATTTTGTAGAAAATAAAATAAAAATACATTTGATCAACATTCACCTCTACATGTTAACACACGATGGACAAGATGAAAGGAAACCCTACGGAAAATGCTCAAAATAAAACAACGTAAAAAAAAATGTGTCGATTCAGTGACGCGGAGGTTAATCAGCTATGCTTTATTTGTCGCGACAAATACTTCCTATATATACGCTACTGCTCGTTTGAGCGTGAAACAAATAGTTCATAAAAAAAGAGGGGACCAAAAAAAACGGATATCAAGGATCACTCTATACTAGCTTATACTACCTTGTATCATCATAGAGAAACACACAGTCAGTCCAGTGGATCATCAGCACACCTGGCCATATCTGATATGACGCACCGAGAGACGTTTATAGCACTCAGTAGAACCAGTGCAGAATCAAAGAAATCCCCCGTCCAGAATCCTTGTCATCCTTAATAAAAAGTAGAAAACAACTAAACCAAAGCAAAACAAAACGAAAAACCAAACAAGAAATAAGAACAAGCACCCCCCCCCCCCCCCCCAAGTCCCTTCCCCCGTCTATTGCATACAGGCACCCGAGGCATTCCCAAAGCTTTTTATATGTACAGTGCACCGCCCCAGCTCTCCCTCATTCAAACTCTAGAGTTAATGTCCTCGCCTGTACATCCAATGAGCCGCGAGACTTTGGCCATTAGTACATTTTAGCGGGGAGTCCTCTACAAACCATGCACACGCACACGTGTGTGTGTGTGTGTGCGTGCGTATGTCGTAATGACGTGTAGCGTTCGTGTCGTAAAACAACACTCACTGGCTTCCAATGTCCTACGTCACATAGTGACTGGGTGTGCAGAACAAAAACATGTCATTGGCTGCCGAGTTCGTTATCTTTTCTGCCACGTGGAAAACACCGAAAACAGAGGAGAGAGAGAGCAGCCGAGCCGATATCGATCTCTAGTTTAATTGAGTATCGACGTCATTGAGCTCTCTCTCTCTCGCGGTATATATTCTTCTTCTCGTTTCTTTTCCGCGGCGGAGCGAGGCGTGTAATGATATGCCCCATTTGTTCTTCAGCGAATGCTTTCGTTCGTCGTCTTGAAATACTCCAATAAGTCCAAGTGTTCATTCTCCAGACGAACGCGCAAGAGCAGACAGAGAACGTCACACACCGATCTTCTCTTCTAAATGTTCTGCTCTCTCTCTCTCTCTCGTAAGCCTCTGGACCGCTGCATGTTAACAGAGGAGTTCCTCCATTGAATCCAAAGCTTGGCGGCTGAAACCGCCCCGTCCCACAACCCACCCTCAGCCAGTTACATAAGTTCCTACATGTCTCCGAGCTGGCACAAGGCGTGGGCTATACGGTTATTCAAACCCCCCTCCCCCCCCCCCCCCCCCCCCCCCCTCCCTAACCACCCACCCACTCAGTCACTCACTCACTATACCAGTGGAATATAGACAGGTATATGTCCCCTGAACACACAGACCCCCATACAGAGGAGACGATATAGGAGTGCCGAGAGAGGAGACAGGGATGGAGGCGGCGTGTGTGAACCCACGTGATCCCGCATGGATCATTTCAGATTCAGCGTTCCGTTATGTCACCGCGGGAGGTAAAAGAGGAGGAGAGGGAGGCGCGGCGGCGGTCGGGGGGGGGGCCCTGTCTGTCTCAGCTGCTGTTGTTGTTGCTGCTGCTGTTGTTGTAGGTCCGGCAGGGCGAGGGCGAGGAGTTGGGCTGGTAGTCGTACTTGCCCAGCGCCGTGGGGTAGTAGGTGGTGGTGTAGACGTTGGTCTGCTGCAGCGCCGAGGGGTAGAAGTTGGACCTCTCGTCCGGGAGGAGGTTGTTCTTGTTGAGCGTCTGAGGGAAGAGACGACAGTTGGGGAGGGAGATAAGAGAAATTAATTATCTATATATATCTCTGCATTTCATTTCAAAACCCCTAAAATAAGACTGATCTGCTTATGGCCAAAGTCACAATATCATGATATTTGTGACTAGATTTGACTGAGAGCCTGCCATCACGCAACCTGCTGCCGTCGCGCTTTTCACCAGAGGAGAAAAACTTTTTTTTATCCAAAATGAGTGAATAGCACAGGCAGACTCTTCACATACTAGAGCATGTCTGAAATAAGTGTCAGAGCTGAAATCCACATGTAAATATGAAATAAATGCTTAAACATGTAGCTATGTGTAATGTTAGAGACCACAGAAGTCAACCTGTCAACCTGTCTCACTGTTTCCTGCAAGACATTACTCTATAAGCCATATCTCCAAAACTGGTGGGTCAAACTGAACAACCAATATGTCAATTTGAAACTATGATTCCCTGCTTTCATATGACTTAAAAAAAACGAAAATTCAAAACAATCCAATGACAGCTCCTCAGTCAAATGTTGCCACATTTTTTGACCAAATACTCGATAAACATTGTGACAATATATATAATATATATATTTAATATATTTCAGCCTTTATTGGAAGTGGAGAGACATAGGGAATGACACACAGCAAAGGCTGGGGACTCAAACACGCGCCCAGACCACTAGGCCAACGGTCCAAGCCCAGGAGATTACTATTGATGGCTTCACAAGATATTTATGCAATGAGATTTTTGGATGAATAATTATCAGTAACGCCTAAATAATAACTCAACTTGGGTAAAGACATACTGTATACTGAACAGCTAGAAAAGGTTAAGTCAGTTAAGTTCAGAAAATTACATCACTTTACTGTAACTCATGCATCGATTTTTCAATTAATCATTTCAACCCCCCAAAAAAGAGAAAAGCATAGAAAGTTGTTAAATTCAATGATTTATAGGCTACCATATAGAATGTTTTATATGAGAGAGAAATCAAGATGAGAGTGGAAAGGCTGCACAGAGAAAATATACTACACATGACACCAAACATTTAACAGCCAGTGTATGCATAATTGCATAATATACTAAATGTGACTTAAATGCATCCAAAAGCCTTGGAGGTTGGAGCAAGGGCACTGTGGAGTGCATTCATAAGCAAGGCGGACCACTTTAACACATTTAATTTAGAGCGTGTCAGGCATAATAATCAATAAGCTAATTGACGAGATGCCATGAATTCACCGTAGGCCCCTTTAATGAATGACGACAGGGCTGAAACACATTTCACCTAATGGCAATCGGTTAAAAGCCAGCAGCATATAAGGTTGAGAGACTTTCCGGAGAAAAGCGTCTGAAATAAATAAAATCCACGCGAACATCTCTGGGACCCAAAGCTGGACGCAGTGGACGGTTAATCTGTTTAGACGTCGTCGGAAATGCACAAAAACGTGGCGGCGATAACAAATTGGCATTGTTGAGAGGAGACCCTGCTAACACGCAACACTCTAATGGCACAGAGAGAGAGACACAGGAACGCAGTACCTCGACCGCTCACTCCTCCTGGTTATTACAGTTAATGAGCAGAGCCTATCAGAGGCAATATGGTGGCGCCACCACAGCCCCCGCGATAAGATAATACTGATGACAATAACAAGACAATAACAACTACCGGTACACTGCTACTGCAGTACTAGCTCGCTGTGTCTTCATATTGACATTGGAGTCTGGTGTTGAATTGATGCCGTTATAGTTGCTAGCCTGGCTAATAAGGCTAGACTTTTAAAAGTTTTCAAAAAAAAAGCCCTGCAGTTCCAAAAGAAGTTGAACACTTTAAAGTTTCATTCTAGATAGTATAATGGAGCTAGACCAGGCCAAAGACTAATATGTGAGTAATGAAATGTGAGTATGGAAACATGCAGAAGCCCACAGACCTGGGTACTCAGGAAGGGGAAAGCTATTGCTAGGAATAGAAGAACGCTCCCGTCATACAGTCAATACCTAGCCTGGGCATTGCCAGATTATTTTATGCTGTGGCAGATTCGTCTGGAGTCCAGGGCTAGTCAATACCATCTTTTACCATCAGGACGACGGTATCCGTTGTAACATTGTTGCAGGTTGGGAGCTTCAGGGTCATTTTGTCCCCGGAAGTATAGGACTTCTGAATAAACATAACAAGCCCCAATCGGATCGGGAGCAAAGAAACGTGATCGGGACATCCCTAGTTGTGATTTTTGATGGCTGATGGCTGCTTGGTACAAAATTAATTTCCACAAGGACAACTTCTATATCATATATCTATATCACATCAGCGGTGGAGGACAAATCGTACTCATCCCCAGTACTTGAGTGAAAGGATAGATCACTGGTCAAATATTACTCTAGTACTCAAATGTGTACTAGAGTTAGAATAGAGTACATGCTAACCCTAACCACAGAAGCCACGTATAGTCTGAATGGCGGTGTTTTGTTTTGTTGCTGCCAGTATAATATAATATAAGGAGGAATAACTTTTTCAAAAAAGTGTACAGTACATAAAGTATGTAAAGTGTACATTTGTTAAAATGATGTTTTTTCCAGTTCATTAAGTATGCGTGAGTTTAACCTTAGCACCACCCACCTAATCCAGTCCCTCCTACTTTAAGACCACCCACCTGTTCTAGTCCCTCCCCACTCCTTACAAAAGGAGCCCATGGCTCGGCCCAATTGTTTACAAAATGGCAGAGGGATGACAGATTGGTGAGATTCAGCCATATGTGTTTGAACCATATTCTGGTTCAGATGAAGGACAAGGAGGTAATGCCCTCTTCATTGGTGGCCACTCAAACTGTTTTACTGGGGAATAAAAAAAAACTAGACTAAACTATTAGGGACTAGTGGACAAGAGATCCAGTAGAGCCTATAAGTCATTTTACACTTGGTTGCATGCTGAAAATTGCCGATCTACAAGCTCACATGTCGCAGCGCAACGCGTTGTGAGCTTGTAGATCGGCAATTTTCAGCAAGTGTAAAAACAGTCATTACGACGGCATCAAGGCCGACCAGAATTTGTGTCGACTAACTAACACTAAAACATTCCAGGTGACTAAAATGTGACTAAAACTAAAATCTAAATGTGCTGCCAAAAACAACACTGCCGTATAATTGTCTGTACCTACTGCACAGCAACACAGCTCTGGACAGACAGGTCATTCCTAAATAGGAATAGGGATTAGTTGCAAATGGTATAATTGCTTGGCTGCTTGCAAGACAATGACAATGGCATTCATTTAGCATCACTGCACACATTTTACTACAATGTGTGTGTATTCCTTCAACCTGACAGTCCCATTAAACTAGGCTATGTTTAATTTCCATAGCCTATACATCCACTTACTTGGAAATGGAAATGTAAGCTACAGTATATTACAGTATACACATAAAAGTAAAACGTCTAACTATGCTCTCATAATGTGCATTCATTAGAGCCATCTCCATCATTGTCCTCCCTTGGTAATACACTTCTGCCCAGTGCCCACAGGCACAGATAATTCATATTTTATTATTATTATTGAAAAACAGTTGCTTTATGTTAGCCTATCGCTGCTAGCTCTGACTGACCCTGGCTGACATGTCTCGAGTTGGTCCCGCCCACGTCAGTAGGTTGTGTCGGTTTTAATATCAAATTATTACCATCTGAACATCGTATGAAAATCACACCCGTGTGAACCGAGTGGTGCAACTCCCCTCTCTCCCCCCTCTCTCTCCCCCTCTCTCCCTCTCTCCCTCTCTCTCTCTAGCAGGCAACAGTGCCTGTCTCTGTCTCTCTCTCTCTGTTTCTGGCAAACAGCGCCCCTACTGGTACTCATTATATGATGCTCATAGTCACATAGGTGCAGGACACGGACAAAGCTGTTCCTTGGAGTGGTTGCACCACTCAAACATCTGAAGGCAGACGCGGTAATCTACATGTGTCTGTCGTCCCGACGGGCTGAAAAAACACATCGACGGGCTGAAACAACCGTTTCAAACGCTCAGTTATTTGGCACACTGGGTTGAATTAACATGAAGGCTCGTCCACGATCAAACACAACTCTATGGTAAAATGGCGTATGCGCGTTCACGTTGCATTCAACACAGAGCGGCATAACAACCCGTTTTAAACGTTTTCTTCAGCGCATCCAATACAACATACACCTGTAGGTTACCGCGGCTACCGTTACATGTTCCATACGATGTTCAGAAGTGATGTTAAGAAAAGAGAAAATACATTCCGCAGCTAAAGGGTGGGAGGAGTCACAAGGGCCTCCCACACCGTCTGCGAACGCCGCGCGTCAAAACAGCCGCCTCCGTTATTTTCAATGAACCTATCGCACACCGGCGGCGTCCGACGCACGCCGACGCCTCGCCTGACGCTCCGATACGCCACCGTTCTATTTTCCAGGCGTCGCCGCGCGGCAACGCCTGTGCCGCGTTGCTGCGCACCCGGTGTGTGTTGGGCTACAGACAGACACAAGACGATACGACAGCAGTGAGTCAGCTAAAGGGTGGGAGGAGTCACAGACAGAAACAAGACCATACGACAGCAGTGAGTCAAACCCATACATTATGTTCACCTGAGGTGCTGCTGCCTTCTGGCGAGTCCCTATACGGCACAGCAGGCGTGCATTATAATACTAATAATAATTAATAATAATAATATTTTTTGCCCCGAAGGATATTCGTCTTCACAGTCTGTTCAACACCCACATCAAAAACAACACAGAGCACATAACACTTTCCAGCCGGGCTCATTCATTCCAATGTAAATATCATGGACATTAAATATTGGTTCATTTTTGGAACCAGACCTTCAAAATCTCTTCCAAATCCGCCAACAAGGCCTGTCGTATATATGCACTGGAAAAATATGGGCGTGACATTTCTATTTTAAAACAATGTTTTATCATATAGGAAAACTATTGGTGGAGAGGTTTGTCTAACCCATGTTATGCTTAGCTGTGATTGGACCATATCAGTTTGGGGAGGGGCTTAGCTATAGGTCAATTCAGCCATTTCTCCATTGATCACGCATGCTATCAAGTGGTAAGGTGTCAAAATCAAATTACTGTTTGTCCGCTGTCACACAGTTTGTGAAGAAAGAAAAATGTGTGTGTATGTACTGTAGTGGCTCCGCCCACAGAGGTTGTCGTATTTAAAAATATATATAACTAGAAAAAGTGCCCTTCTGGGCACAGGTCTCCACCAGGATAGGAATGTAGGACATTGCAGCTTGCCTTCATCTGGTGGTTGGATAAAAGGGCAACAAAAGTAAATTATCCACAGATCCGTGCAGTTAGAGGTAAAAACACTTTTCGGCCAGTTATAGCGCCACCTTGAGGCTGAGTTGAAATTGTTCATGTGGCATTTCGTCCTCGGCCTAGTGGGAATGTGCGTGCACAATTTCACGGAAATCACGCGATGTGTTCATGATTTGCAGCATTTTGTTTGAAACTGAGCACTCCTGTGAACTTTGGAAGCCAATCTTAACTAATCAGGATGGAGTCTGAGAAATCTGAAAGAACGGTTTCGTTGAATGGCTCTAGAGAGACTGTGTACCAATTTGCGCGATGTTTGGACAAAATCTGTAGGTGTACTGTGCAAAAACTTGTTTTGCACAAAGCGGCCTCCTGGTGGCGCTATAACAGGCCGTTCTGGAAAGTTTGGGGCAGAGGTTCATCGTTGGCATCCAGGGAGTGTGTGTGCAAAATTTGGCATCGACCGGGTTAACGGTGGCCGAGATTAGCTGCTCACGGACACACACACGGACGGACACACGGACGGACGGACGGAGTGCAAAACATACTCTCCCCCCATGCCTTCGGCCTGGTGGAGACAATTAGGGGGAGGTGTGTGTGTGTGCGTGTGTGTGCAATAGTTATACGTCACACTATCAGTGTTTATATCATTGGCCCGTTTGACTGTCAAGGGTTCAGCCTCCAGGAAGAAACCCTAAATACAAAGTTATTACACCATTGCACATAAAAACGACTCCAGGGTGTCTAATGAAGTACTGTAAAAACTGAAAAACTGGAAAAATATGTACAGGACTAATTTCCTAAAGGGTCAATCAATTGTGAATCAGAGTGAGACAACATTTATCCTCAGGTCGTCGTAACTTTGACAATCACTGGTGATGGAGAATATCACACAGATGTACACAGACTACAAGTGTGGCCAGTTCTTTTTACTTGGATATGAACAGGGAAGTGATAATTGTGGTCAACAGCAGCCAATTATGGTAGTTGCATGCCAAAAAGTTAATGTGCAGTGCTTCCAGTATACTTGTTTTCTTGTGTTATGATGTGAATCCACATAACTGGACTTTTAATGAGAGGCTTTAAGGGCTGACCCGGGGTTTACCAACATAATGGAGCTCATTAATAAAGGCTGTAGGGATTTGGGGAATAAAGGGTACGGTAAGTGTAGGCTGTAGGTCTATAGTTTATAGAGCAAAACAGAATAGTGAATTGTATTATAATTTTGACCAGCGCAATTCATCTCACGTAGTCACAGTTAAAATTGACGGAAATGCATGAATAAAAAGTGCTAAATAAAACATGAATTGCATTGAATGTGAATGAATATAAATACATACTGTAAATATCTGTTAGTTTAACTCCGTAGCAGAGTTAATGCATTTTGGACGGGAACGCCTGTTGGTGTTTTAAGCAGAGTTATGTTATACTTTAGCTATTGAAAAATAGCAGATCTACAAGTTCATAGCACGGAACCGAGTGCCGCGCTATGAACATGTAGGTCTGCTATTTTTTTTTTTATCTTGAAAATGTGTTGCAAATCTTTGAATATAATTATATTCTTTCAGAGAGAGCGTTTTTAACTAAAATCTTTGCTTCTGGGGGGGGGGGGTCCCTGGAGCAACACATTTTCAGATGGGGGTCGGCGGCCAAATACAGATCATTCTGGGGGTCCTTGACATGAAAAAGGTTGAGCACCACTGACATAGAAACATAGGGTTTTTCATAAAACTGACAACATTTAGAAGACATTTGTAGAATCGTCCTCAGGTCTAATTGGGTTAATGCATCCGCTAACGCTTAATGTTCATTCTGGTCACGCCCGAGGCTGTTTGAGGTTTGGTCCCACATTTTTTTATACAAATTAGTTTGTGTTGAGAAACGGAACCCTCACGGCTGTGTTTGGCATTCCAAACAGCATATCTTTAGCCTTTATCATGACCCTGTCTGTCGGCTAGACAGGAACACGTCACTCCTCCATCTCACACTTCTTGGATCCGCTTTCCACTATAGGGGGTGTAACGACACATTTTAACAGCGATACGATACGCATCACGATTAGGGCTGTCGCAATTATCGCATTTATCGCATATCGCGCTATTACAAGTTGAAACCGCGAGGGGGCAGATAAACGCCCTGCAGCGAACGCGGAGCCAACAATGCCAGTGGCACTGCCACATCCAGCTGAAATCAATGAGCGATGCTCCTGCACTGATTGTGCCCATAGAGAGTTGGAGCAGAAACCAAACTCACTCGCTATCTCTACAGGACGAATTGATTACCAATGATGATCCTCGTCTGGTGGTGTGAAAACCAGGCTAGATTGCTTCCGCTTTCTAAAATCGCACACACGCTATTTGTGCTATATAAGTGCACCATCCGAGAGTTTTCAGTGCAGCGGGGGAATATCGTTAGGCCCACTGTTCTATTTATGCTGCTTGTTATTTTTAAAGAAAGAAAGAAAGAAAGAAAGAAAGAACACATAATACAAAAGGTCTGCTTTGTTCTCTACCTTGAACTCCATGGGCGTGTACTTCTCGTTCTTTGGCGTGGTGTTGCCCTTGTAGTTGAGGTGGTTGGGCGTGGTGGGGTGGATGACGGCCGACTCCTGGGAGGGCTTGTGGTAGCGCTGGCAGTACACGTACACCAGGAAGGACAGGAGCCCCGCCCCCAGGAAGCAGGACACGCCCGTGGCGATGAGGTGGATGGAGGTGAACGCTGCGCAGGGGGAAATTGAAGGAGGTTATTATTACCGCCCCCCCGGTGACAAGATGTGCACATGTGCACACGCACTACAGTGGAGGGGGACACGCGACAGGCCAACAGCACACACACACCAAGGCCCCCCCCCCCGCTCGATCATGATTGGCGGAAGGCCCCTCTCTATCCTGGGGACTGTCCCCAGTTAACCCTAACTGGGGACAGGGAGGAACTCCTTATATGGTCAGCACGCTCTATAGTAGGGAGGATTATAACAACAAAACAAATAAAAGTTGATATTTGAATACCTGAGACCAGATTCTACAAAATGCCTTCTAAATCATAGACAGTTTTCTGAGAAGTGTTTAGCAAGAGCTTGGGACTAAATCACTAGGTTGGGTCCTTTGGAAGACAGGTGGTTTTATTTCAGTTCCTGAAAAGTAACGGCTTTGGACCAAGGTTTGTGACCCACCGCGACGGTATTCATTTATATATACGACAGACAGTAAAAGGCTCACTTCCCCAACAGTGCACATAATAGCGGCAGTAGCTCAGGGGTAGAGTGGCCGGATGGCAAACCGCAAGGTTGGCCAGTTCAAACCCCAGAGTTAGTGTCAAAATAGCCTTGGACATTTTTATTTCCAGGGAGAAAAGAAAAGTCTGGGGGCGAGTCCACTTCAATACGGCATACAGTAGTGCAAACGACGCTCACTCTCTGCTGATTTGTAATCGTCTGCACCTTTGATAAATTGACGCACACACGTACACACACACACACACACACACACTCCTCGCTCTCTGTCGCTCTAATTAATTAGTCTCGTGCAGCTGCGTCAAGAATTCTCCCGGCTCTCCCGCTGTGCAGGTTGGTGCCTTGCATGGTTTTCCTCTGTCATCAGGGTGTGTGTGTGTGTGTGTGTGTGTGTGTGTGTGTGTGTGTAATGCACAATATAAATGCACCATTTACAAAAAAAGAAGAGAAAGGGGAATTGGGAATTGGCTTTACAAAAATTGGGACTTGAAGGGGAGAGAATGTTTTTTCTCTTGTCTTGAAGGGGCATGTTTTGCACAACAACATAGTCTTTTCATTATGTCTGCTCTATGATCTCTGACATTTATGCGTTTGTTTACCTCTGAGTCTCTGATACTTAGGAGCGGTCTAACCTATTCCTTATATGTAACTGTCTCCTATTCCTTGTCCCAGATGGCATTTTTGGTCAAAACAACGTTTCTTTGACGGCACAGAGCCGCCGATGTGGAGCCCTCCAGTGCCCCGGCATAGACCCATCTTGTAAACAAGGGCTGTCCGGGACCTGTTCTACTTACTAGGTTATGTTCACTTCCGGTAGTCTGGAAATGTGGCTTTTCAAAATAAGAGCTCAACTGGGAAAAATGCTGGCGTGCCGTGAATTAGATCAAACATTTTCAATATGTAACTGACTACACTTGACCACTGAAGGCTGTACTCTTGTGTAAAATCTGATGTTTTATTTTATTTGTTTCTAAGAACCTGTGACTTGATGACAATCATACTTACCCTGGGGCTTCTGTTATAAAACCTAAATAAAAATATTTTGAAAATAATTAAGAACTCTGGGGCGTGGTAAGGGTCAACAAAGAACATCTTTTGATTTGAATTTTGATTTAGTTTCAGTCACATTTTAGTCACCGGGAATGTTTTAGTGTTAGTCTAGTTTTAGTCGACTAAATCTACAGTTGATTTAGTTGACTAAAATGTGTTTTGGCGGGCCTTGGTGCCGTCGTAATGGCTGATTTTACACATGCTGAAAATAGCCGATCTACAAGCTCACAAGAGCTTGTAGATCGGCTATTTTTAGCATGCAACCAAGTGTAAAATGATTATACTAGATCTCTTGTCCACTAGTCCTTTCCTAACATTTTAGTCAAGTTTTTTTTTGTTGACGAAATTGTTGATATAGTCTTAGTTTAAGTCATCATAGCTTAGTTTTCATTTCGAAAAAAGGGAGTCGACGAACATTTTCGTCTTAGTTTTAGTCGACCAAATCAACATTGCTCGTATACGGTGTACTTTTCTGTGAACAGGTGAAAGACGAGACGCACGTGGCAATGTACATGGAAACGTGTGAGAACGTGCACACAACACACACACACACACTTATGGAAATCCACACAGGCCAAAATAACGTGTACACTTACTCTGTATAGTACACACACACACGGGCACACGCGCACGCACAGACACACACACACACACACACACACACACACACACACACACACACACACACACACACACACACACACACACACACACACACACACACACGTGCACTGCTGTGAATCCACTTACCTCCACACTGCTGGTCCTTATTGAAGCCAGATGCAGGGAGAATGACTGCAGAGGGGAGAGGATCACAGAGTCAGACACACAGAGTACACACATGCACATGTATGCACTCATGCACTCACGCATGCATGCACACGCCCACGCACACCCACACGCACCCACACGCCCACGCGCACACACGCACGCACACAAAACGGGGTGACGGGGTGGGGTTAACAGACATGCAGACAGAACGACAAAGCCACACAATGATTAACATGAAATGTGCTTTGGATGTTGTTTGGAAGGCTCTCTGGAGGAGGGGAATTAAAAAACTTCAGTGCGCTGTGCCTACATTTGTAGGCACAATGCAAGGAATAAATGCATTTGCCATGTATCCGAAGGAAGTCTGATCCAATCATTTTTAGATTTCTCCAGTTTAATCCTGAGTTTAAGTTTTTGTTGTGTTCAAGATCTGATTTTAGGCATATTTAAGCCTCCAGGAAAATCCGTGTTGAGGTTCTTAATCCACTGTTTTTCATTAAAACGTCTTTGTCCTACTGTCCAGTTGGGATTGTGTTGAAGTCCAGCTCATTTTAGAGCTTCAATGCCGTGAGCCATGAAATGTTGCACAAACCTTGTGGTTGTCTTTTTTCCATTGTTAATATTGTATCTTTGTTGTCCCAGCCTTGTACCTATTGTTTTACCCGTTTCTCCGACATATTGTAAACCACATTTTTCACATGTGATTAAGTAAATGCAGTTGCTGGTTCTGGTTGTTATTTGTTGTTTAATTTCTAACACGCGTTTTGTAGTTCTATTTTTGACTAATTGTTTGGGTTTGAAGTATTCTGGTCCCTGGCGTGCTGGTGTGTTGATTTCTTTTAGCTTGCTGTGTACTAGATAATCTTTAAGGTTTTTGTTTTTTCTGTAGGCCGATATAATTTTATAATCTTTTAGAAGATCATCCGTTCGGTTCTCAAAATTCCTTTTTATTCTGTTGTTGGCTAGTGTGCTCTGTGTTGAATAACTGGTTATCAGGGCCAATTTGGGACCTGGATCCTGCACTCTTATTTCTAAGAAGGTACTTTGAGCTTTCCGGAGGAATGTCCTAGTGTATCCTCTTAGTCTGAGGGCCTTAAATAGTGTTTTACA
>NC_139707.1:35749892-35778921 GCF_964188405.1 Protomyctophum parallelum
GAGTCTGATTAGCATCAGGGTGAAAGGCATGCGGAAAGCCAAACAGAAAAGCCATTTACCTTTCTTTTGTTCTGTAATTAGCAGAGAGAGGCTGACGGGTGAGCATTATGTCCCCCCCCTCCCGTCCGTACGTGTGTGAGTGACAGTCGAGCTAATTCGAAATGAACGGCAGGCTTTTTGGTGGAGGGAAGGAAGGTTAAGGGGAAACAACTGCTCGAATCTGGCATCTCATTCCTCTCTCCTGGAGACGGAATTAAGCCATCCTGGGCGGTAACCCCTTTTGGTGTTTTAAGCATTGTGTTATAATTCAGCTATTGAAAAATAGCAGATCTACAAGCTCAGGTCTACGAGCTTGTAGGTCTGCTATTTTTGAAAAGTCGTGAAAATGTGGCGCAAATTTGGAATATATATTCTTTCAGAACGAACGTTTTTAACTCAAATCTTTGCTTCTGGGGGGAGTCCCTGGAACAACATATTTTCAGATGGGGGTCGGCGGCCAATTACATATATGTTTAGGGGTTCTTGACATGAAAGTGTTTGAGAACGACTGACATAGAAACATGGCGTTTTTCAGAAAACTGTCAGGATTTATAAGACATTTTTAAAATGTCGATGTCAGGCCAAAATGGGTTAATAGTGTATGCATGCGTACGTACAAACACAACGGAATGTATATGTGCGCGGAAACACGCAACAGCACGCGCGCACACGCGAATTGGAACCTGCTCAAAGAGGGGGGTTTAGTGCATGCTCAGCTCAGCTACACTGCTTCTAGAACGCACCGCTGGCTGCAGTTCACAGCAGGAGACGTGGGGCGGGGGGGGGGGGGGACGCAGCGGGGGAATGACATCGTATAAAAGTAATTCTTCTTCACGTGCCATGAGTCAGTGCTTTAATTCATTATAGAGAAAGGACATCAGAGAGAGGAGAGACAGAGAACAGAGAAGGATGATACTGAAAGGGCAAGCTGCGGGGGGGGGGGGGGGGGGATTGGCTGATTGGCCCGGGCAAAGACCGCACTGACAGTGAGTGGTGTGTGTGTGTGTGTGTGTGTGTGCACGCCAAGACGAAAAATGTTTGTCGACTACTAAAACTAAGACTACATACAGTATACAGTGGAGAAGAGATCCAGTATGTCGTTTTACACTTAGTTGCATGCTGAAAATAGCCGATCTACAAGCTCACAACACGTCGCGCTAGTCATTACGACAGCATCAAGGCCCACCGAAATACATTTTAGTCGACTAAATCAACTGTAGATTTAGTCGACTAAAATCTTATGATATTTAGTCGACCAAAACTAGACTAACACTACGACATTCCAGGTGACTAAAATGAGACTAAAACTCAATGAAAACCATTCAAGAGACTATGACTAAAACTAAAATCGGCTGTCAAAACCAACACTGGTGTGTGTGTGTGCGTGCGTGCGTCCGGCTCACCGTCACAGGTGTGCGTGTTGCACAGGGCCTCCTCGGTGTGGAGTCCTATGCAGATGTCTCCTGTGTTGGCGGGGGCGGGGTTGTTGCAGGAGCGCGTCCGCTGGTAGTGACCGCCTCCACAGCCCACCGAGCACTGGGACCAGGGTGACCAGCATGACCAGGCGCCTGTAACTACCGCACGCACGCACACACACACACACACACACACATGTACACGCACACACACACACGTACAAAAAGAAAAGAAAACATCCAATGATTTACATGAAGCCTTACTACATAAACAAAATGATAATATGGCTGGCTGGCTGGCTGACTGACTAGCGCCACTGGCGCGCTACGAGCTTGTAGATCTGCTATTTTTCAATAGCTAAATTATAACATAATGTTTATGACACCAAAAGGGAACCCCTTTTGGTGTCATAAACATTATGTCCCAAAATGGGTTAATGTGGAGATGAACGTACTGTACAGTATGGTGAGACAGAGCTATGGTTGCCAGGTAACACTCCCCCCACAGGTCACAAAAATATCGGTCAGGTGCAAAAAAAGACTGTCGAAGATAATCAGAAAGCAGAATTAATTAACGTTCACAGCTGCATAGTATAGTAGCTCCCAAAGCAACTGTCTCTATTATATGCTCGGGAGCACACGCATGCCTTTCTTCTATTGTGAGGCTTTATACACACAGTCAGCCTGAAAGGAGGGACCTCTGGCAACGGAAAGGATATAAAAAGGAATATTTGTGGGGAAAAGGGTGAAGATGTGCTGGTACATGGAGTCATTCAGTCAGTCAGTCAGTCAGTCTGTGCCTTAGTCCTTTCACTATCTCTTGCAGTTATTGTCCATCTCTCCGCCTCTCTCTCTCTATCACGCACACACGGCACATACAGAATGACGCACATTATTATTATTATTTGTTTGAATCCCCCCCCCCCCCCCTCATCACCCCCCATTCCTGTCTATAATCTGAGTTATCACCACTAACAGAATGATCTCATCTGACTCATGTTCTGTTTTTGTCATTGTCCATATTGTCACTTCCCACCCTAATTGTCCCTGACAGGCTCTGTGGCCCGTTTTCCACCGGTTGGTTCCCAATGGGAACCGGGTTCAGTTCCTTTTGGTTCTTATAATATAGTCCATGAGCCAGAGCTCAAAAAATTGGAACGTTAATTATTAATTGAGTGTGCAAAACCATACCTATATTAGATTGTTATCACCATGAAACGTCCCTAATTGAGTACTTACACGAAGACAATGATTTATTGTATTGCACATTTTACATTTTTAAATATGCAAATGAGGCATTATGTAGGAAAATATGCAAAATAATCGAAAATATGAAATAGCTACTACTGTGGAAGGGTTATCATGTATTAATTTACTTCCTATACACAATTTATAGGTACAGTTTTTCCAACCAATTTTGGAGCTCTGGCTCATGGACTAAGAACCAAAAAGAACTGGGAACCAAGCGGTGGAAAGGGGGTCTATAAGAGATAAAGGCGAGACATGGGCCAAGCCCCGGGGGGTCCCCAGCAGCCAAACGTCGTTGAGCCCCCTGGTGGACAGTATTGTTCCTGCAGGCTCTGGCGTGGCGTGGCAGGCTGACAGATATACTTTTAACTGACCCTGATATAACCAATGCTAGACCATTCTGAATACAACTCTACAGCCAACGATTAATCATTTATTCAGGAGGTGTCGTTCATACATATTCAAAGTTAGCCTTTTAGAACATACACTGGCCTATTTCTAGCGTGCGTGGGTGCGTGTGTGCGTGCGTGTGTGCGTGCCTGCGTGCGTGCATGCGTGTGTGCGTGCGTGCGTGCGTGCACTGGAGAGATACAGTATGCTAATTATTATGCTTGTGTGATATTTATTTCCATGTGTGCAGAGCGGGGTGTATACTGCATTGTGTTTACAACATTATTGTTGTAAGTATGTAAGTGTGTCCTCTCACGCTGAAGTGTACACGTGTGTGTGTGTGTGTGTGTGTGTGTATGTACAGTACAGCAGCTGTCCTGAGTCCAGTCTAATGAGCGTGGGCTGTCAGTCAGTGCATTAGAGCGGCTAGCGGGCGCACGGCTCCTCTCATTATGTTGTGACGCACAGGTTGAGAAGCGAGCTAAGAAGAACTCTCAGCCACCACTCAGCTGCTGCTGCTGCTGGCGTTAACCATTAGCTAATGGAGATAACGATGCACTCGATGTAATAATATATAATAATAATAATAATAATAATAATAATACAGCACACGTACAGCAGCCTCACAGGTGCCCAATCAGCCCTGTATGTGAAGATGTGTGTACGGTGTAGAATATGTGTTCGGAAAAACAACAACGGAAAACACAATTATGTTTAAGTGTTCTTTAAATACCGACTGTGTATGTGGAGTTTGAAAATAGCTTCATTAAACTGTGTGGTTCTATAGGACGCACACACATTGTGCATGCACGCACGCACGCACGTCGCACACACACATTGTGCATGCGCGCACACACACACGCACACACACGCACGCACTGCAAAGCGGACATGTACTAGTAGTATATCTTCTTCTCTCACCGGGGCAGGCCTGGACGTTGCAGTCCTGGTACTCCACGGGGGAGCCGCGGCAGAACACCGGGGCGCTCTTGTTGCCCTCGGCCGTGGAGCAGGACCGCCGGCGCGTCCGGTAGCCCTTGGCACAGCTCTGGGAACAGCTGGACCACGTCTCCCACGACGACCAGCCCGCGGCGCCCCCGGCAGCGACCCTCACCACCGGGCTCTTCAGCAGGTCCTCAACCAGAGCTGCAGGGGGGGGGGGGGGGGGGGGGGGACATGGCAGAGCCTGATTGGTTGAGCCTCAATTGGCTGAGGCAGAGGCTGGGAATTGCACAGGTGAAAGGAGTTGGCCTCATTAGGCTAACTGTGGCAGAGCCTGACCAGAGCTATAATACATGGGTTTCTACTTGCTCTTTCCGTGCATGTTCCGTGGCCGGAACAACCTCTGCACTTGTAAACACCATGGAAATGCGCTCGCTCAGAGACCCCATATGCGCTCTGGTGCTCCTTCGGTGTTGCTATAGATATGCTAACCGCCTAATATTGATTGAGTATTTATTAAGTTTGTAGAATTAAAAGTACGTTTCAAGCACAACTCAATACAAAGACTGTCAACTGTGAATGGACGACCCCAATAGAGCATTACACTTGTTTACAAGAGGGTCCACCTTGTTCAATTCATCAAAACATTTAGAGACGTACAGAGAACAGAACAGGAATTCATCATAAAGGAGGTAAAAAGGGAAAAGAGTGGTGTCTCTCTTAACCACTTTGAGCCTGCCTGGTATCCCAATTTTGGACATGCCATCATCTCCAAAAATGTTCCCCAAAACCCCATACTGTACATACTGTATATACATGGGACTTTCCCTAGAAAGCCAAGTTTATTTATTTACGTTTAAATAAATAAATAAAAATGCAAACAAGACATTTCCTCTTCTGTTCATATTTGTTTTCGTGTTACTTCTGACATTCACTCCCCACAAGGCAAAGAGATGATTTTGAATTACATCAAAACATCAATCATTCATTAAACTTATAGAGGCCCTCGTTTTGTGGAATTCTCTAGATGCATCACTAAAGTCCTCATTATCCTTGCCAATATTCAAGAAACATCTAAAGCAATGTCTTATTTCTTCCTCGCTGTAGTTTACATGATTTAGTTTGACGTGTTCTCTTTTCTTTTGTGTTTCTGTTGTTGTAAATTGTTTATTGCCCTTTTGTTGTGCAGTCTCTGTGTTTTTATTTCTTTATTGCACAGCTGCTCCCTTTGTCAATGTGTAGTTTTTTGTCTTGTTCTTATATCTTATTGAACTTTTAATCTGTTTTAATCAATGACCTATTCCATACAGGAAAGGATTCCAAATAAGCCAGCTGGCTTCTTCCTTTCCTTGCACAGTATTTTGTTCATTGATATGTATTGTCTATTGTTTTATAACTATGTGCTAAAAAAGATAAACTAAACTAAACTAAACTAGAAAAAGTGCCCCTCGGGGCACAGGTCTCCACCAGGGCAGGTCATGTTGTGGCCTCCTGGTGGCGCTATAATAGGCCAATGTGAAAAGGGTGCCATTTGTTCTTATGCCTTAAATGGAAATTGGATGATTTGAGGCATTTTTCTTTACACGCTATAACAGGCCAATGTGAAAAGGGAATGGGATATATTCCTCAGCCTAGTAGGAAAGTCTGTGAAAGATTTCACGTAAATTGCGTTCATGATTTGAGGCTTTTTGTTCAAAAACGGGCCAGTCCTGCAAACTTTGAAAGCCAATGTGAGCCAATTAGGATGGAATACGAAATATCGGACAGATCCGTCTTGAGCACATGACAATAGAGCGGCGCAGTCCCTCCCCCTTTCAGAACAACGAACGGCCCAGGAAATGAAATGCCATAGGATTTTCTTTAAGTATTTATTTAAAGACGGACAAAGCCAACTCGGATCGTGACAAATCATGACAATGAACACAATGTTTTGGGTCGATCAAATAATTTATAAGAAGAAAAACGAAACAAATAGTGTTGTCTCCTGCCTTTATTTTCTTCTTTCTAATGATTTGATCTACCCAAAATATTGTGTTCATTGTCATGATTTGTCATGATCCGAGTTGGCTTTGTCCGCGGCGTAACCGTCTTTAAAAAAATACTTAAAGAAAATCCTATGGTCAGAATGCATTGCATTTCATTTCCTGGGCCGTTCGTTGCTCTGAAAGGGCCGCTCTATAGAGATACTGTGTAACGATTTGCAGGATTTTTGGACAAAATCTGGAGGAGAATAGCAAAAAATTAAACAAGGAGTACACTGCAGGACCTGTACATGCCTGTCGCAGTCGGCCACCGGCCTACTTGGGAACTATGCAACTTGGGAAACGTAATGATATTCGTTGTCATAGCACCAGTTTTAACTGTCGGCAGGTGTCCCACATGGAGATCTGTGTATGTGCCTGTGAGTGAAGACTGCAAACTGAAAAGTGTACTTGTCAATCAATTCGGCCCACTGGCAGAGCCTGAATGGTTGAGCCTCAATTGGCTGAGGCAGAGGGTGGAAATTGCACAGGTGAAAGGAGTTGGCTTCATTAGGCCCACTGGCAGAACCTGGCCCAGGTGAAACGAGTTGGCCTCATTAGGCCCACTGCGGCAGAGCCTGACCAGAGCCTTTTGTGGTTGTTCTGGAGAACCGTGGATCCGACCAACTCGATACCTGGCACTGCACTCCCTGTGGGGGTGCGGAACGCGTGTGTCGAATGTGAAGTGGGTGGGTCAAACGGTTCTCGAGTTACGTGCATTACAACCGTACACACACACACACACACACGCAGACAGACAGACAGACAGAGACGTGGCGCATTTCTAGTAGGATGTGTGGCTCTTCCTTGGTGGTGGGGTTCCCTCAGGGTGGGAGCATGCCTTGAGGAGCCTCCAGGGGATTGACAGCTTGACACCACGGGGCCAACAGGTAATCCATGGAGGGGCCAGAGGGCAGAGGAAAAGGTATAGCCGAGACGAGGAGAGCTAAGGACTGCAAGCCTGAGTAGTCTTGCCCTTCTCTCTCCCCTCTCTTTGATACACGCACGCACGTACGCACACACGCACACACACACCACTAGACTGTGACCCTGTGACAGGCTGAGGGATCTAACGGATCCATGACCTATGTCATGGCCCTGTACACTGTGTGTGTGTGTGTGTGTGTGTGTGTGTGTGTCCGATAACAAGCTTGTCGAGTGCCCGTTATCAATAAGCATTGGGCTTATCAAGCCTGTTATCGAGCATAGCGGCCCATGACGTCATGTTTAAACAATCAAGACAAGAGGCAATCAAGGAATAAATACCTGCCAACCAGCGCTGTCCTTGTAAAGACATTTAGCTTTTTAAGTGACGGTACACACATTAACCAGTTAAAAAGGTCAATTGCCATCCGTCTGTTAGAAAAGTAATGTATTTGGCCCTAGAGTAAATTATACTGGTTCTGTTCAGAATTGAATGTCTCCCGCCTTTCCACAAAATAGTAGAAAATGCTCGATAGTGGGCTCGATAAGAACCCGGCTCGACAAGCCTGATCGATAAGGTGCCTTGTTATCAATACAAATTAACGAGCTCTCTCTCTCTCTCTCTCTCTTACTGTCGGTCTCGCAGGCGGCCGTTCCGTCATTGGGGCAGAAGCGCGTCTCCACCTTCCTCCGGCCGATCTGCAGCTCGTGCGGGTCGGCCAGGTGGGCGCGGCACATGTAGCGCACGCGCTGCTCCTGGCGCGCGCCGCCCTGCGTCACGTTCACGGGCATCCACGGAGTCCACGGCGTGTTGCGCTTCACCTCCGGACACGGCTCCAGGTTGCAGGCCTTGTATTCCTGGAGGGAGTCGGATGGAAGTCATACAGGTTCAGGGTCAGGTTAACCCATTTAGGGCGGTTTTAAGCATTATGTTATGCTTTAGCTATTGAAAAATAGCAGATCTACAAGCTCATGGCGCGCCACTCGGTGGCACGCTTGACGCTTGTAGGTCTGATATTTTTTTTTAATCGTGAAAATGTGGTGCAAATCTTCGAATACTGTATATATTCTTTCAGAGTGAACGTTTTTAACTCAAATCTTTGCTTCTGCAGGGGGTCCCTGGAACAACATATTTTCAGACAAATTTCTGTGGCCAAATACATATATCTTTGACGACTGACATAAAAACATGGTCGTAATTTAGAAGACATTTGTAGAATCGTCCGCAGGTCTAAATGGGTTCATTCATTTTTGTTTGTCCCCGAAGGTACGATTTGGTGTAGGCTACAGCAAAAGCATAACAGGCAGATAACATGAATCACATAAACACAGTAAAAGAATAAGAAAATGGTACACATAGAAAATAAAAACAAGGTGGCGGTTCAAGGTATCAGTGTAGCAATGGAATTCATAACAGCGAGTGGAGTGTTGGTCTCTTAGAACATGAATCTGTTTGCCTGTGGTTCTCAGAGGTTTGAACTGTTGAGTCTCCCTAAACTCTGGATAAACATTCATGAATCAACAGAAACCAGAGCAAAATAATATTAAAGCAGGTGCAGTCGCTTTAAACCCCTATATTGACTGGAGTCACCCAGAGGTTTCTACTTGGTCCCCTCTCCCCTCTCTTTGCGTGTGTGTGTGTGCGTGCGTGCGTGGGTGCGTGCGTGCGTGCGTGCGCACACACAACACACAACAGTGTGTTCAGTGTGAGAGTATACTCTCTCTACCTCATTTTCTCTTCTCTCTCTTGCTCGCATTATTCATGTGCAAATTACATAATGACTAACAATTATGAGATTAATGTATCTTACGATAATTACATTTACAACTTGCAGTTAATATATGAGTGTCTCCGAAGAGATGAGGACTGAGGACATTAAGTTGCCGTTCTCATAACTGTAGAAGCAGAGAATCAGGAATTAAACTCTCTGTAGATTACAAGATTTAGTTTGATGTGATTATATCTTCTTTTGTGCAGTCTCTGTGTTTTTATTTCTTTATTGCACAGCTGCTCCCTTTGGCAACTTGTAGTCTTTTGTATTGTTCTTAATGAACTTTTAATCTGTTTTAATCGATGGCCTCTTCCATACAGGAAAGGAATCCAAATAAGCTAGCTGGCTTCTACCTTTCCTTGCACAGTATTTTTGTTCTTTGATATGTATCGTCTATTTTGTATACTATGTGCTAAATAAATAAACCTAAACCTGAACCTAATGTGTTTCACAGTAGGTTAGATCAGAAGTTATTGAAGAAGATACTAGAATAGTTCAAATAGTTCAAAACACGGGAGAACATGTGAGGGTATACCTACCCTAGGGGACACGGGGAGAACATGTGAGGGTACCTACCCTAGGGGACATGGGGAGAACATGTGAGGGTACCTACCCTAGGGGACACGGGGAGAACATGTGAGGGTACGTACCCTAGGGGACACGGGGAGAACATGTGAGGGTACCTATACCCTAGGGGACACGGGGAGAACATGTGAGGCTACCTACCCTAGGGGACACGGGGAGAACATGTGAGGGTATACCTACCCTAGGGGACACAGGGAGAACATGTGAGGGTACCTACCCTAGGGGACATGGGGAGAACATGTGAGGGTACAGTACCTACCCTAGGGGACACAGGGAGAACATGTGAGGGTATACCTACCCTAGGGGACACGGGGAGAACATGTGAGGGTACACCTACCCTAGGGGACATGGGGAGAACATGTGAGGGTATACCTACCCTAGGGGACACGGGGAGAACATGTGAGGTTACCTACCCTAGGGGACACGGGGAGAACATGTGAGGGTATACCTACCCTAGGGGACACGGGGAGAACATGTGAGGGTACCTACCCTAGGGGACACGGGGAGAACATGTGAGGGTATACCTACCCTAGGGGACACGGGGAGAACATGTGAGGGTACCTACCCTAGGGGACACGAGGATAACATATGAGGGTATACATACCTACCCTAGGGGACACGGGGAACACAGGAACAATTTTTTTATGGGAGTAGCTAGTGATATGTGTGTCCGCGTGCGTTTATACACGATGTCCGTATCCGCATTGTGTGCATGTGTGTGTGTGAACATGTCGTACCAGTGCGCAGCCTGCGCAGCTGTTGCCATTCTCACAGGTTCGAACCCTGGAATGGACGCCTCCGGCGCACTCCGTGCTGCACTTGGTCCAGGAGCCCCAGGGGGACCAGAAGATGGGCTGGGGACAGGACACGCCCTCGTTGCAGAACCTGGACCACAGGGAACATAGGGATCAGTTAACCACAGTCTTGATTTCGTCGACTGAAACTATAAGACGAAAAATGTTCGTCGACTACCTTTTTTCACTGACGAAAACTAAATGGAGAGACTGTGACTCAAACAACACTACTAGACCAACATCGATAATCCAAGTGAGTAATCAAATGTATCAAATATACTCCGATATCAAAGTATAGAACAAAGGTTTTGGGTTTGGTTCTGTTCTGTCACCTCCAGGGGTGTAACGATATAGTAACGGCATCGATTTTAAAGATGAGTGCCACAATTTTTGCAGTTTTGCATGTGTCTATGATGTGACAGTACTTCATTAGCCACCCTGGAGTCGTTGTTATGTGCAATGGTGTATTAACTTTGTATTTAGGGTTTCTTCCTGGAGGCTGAACCCTTGACAGTCAAACGGGCCAATGAAATAAACACTGATAGTGTGACGTATTAGTATTGCACGCGCACTCTCACCTCCCCCTCATTATATATATTTTTAAATGCGACAACCTCTGTGGGCAGAGCTTCCACATACACACAGCGATAGCAGCGATAGGCTAACATAAAGCAACTGTTTTTCAATAATAATAATAATAAAATATGAATTATCTGTGCCTGTGGGCACTGGGCAGAAGTGTATTATCAAGGGAGGACAATGATGGAGATGGCTCTAATGAATGCACATTATGAGAGCATAGTTAGACGTTTTACTTTTATGTGTATACTGTAATATACTGTAGCTTACATTTCCATTTCCAAGTAAGTGGATGTACAGTATATAGGCTATGGAAATTAAACATAGCCTAGTTTAATGGGACTGTCAGGTTGAAGGAATACACACACATTGTAGTAAAATGTGTGCAGTGATGCTAAATGAATGCCATTGTCATTGTCTTGCAAGCAGCCAAGCAATTATACCATTTGCAACTAATCCCTATTCCTATTCCTATAAATGACCTGTCTGTCCAGAGCTGTGTTGCTGTGCAGTAGGTACAGACAATTATACAGGCTGTAAGGCAGTGTTGTTTTTGGCAGCACATTGTCACATTTTAGTCACCTGGAATGTTTTAGTGTTAGTCTAGTTTTAGTCGACTAAATATCATAAGATTTTAGTCTACTAAAATCTACAGTTGATTTAGTCGACTAAAATGTATTTTGGTGGGCCTTGATGCCGTCGTAATGACTGTTACACTTGCTGAAAATTGCTCACAACGTGAGCTTGTAGATCGGCAATTTTCAGCATGCAACCAAGTGTAAAATGACTTATAGACCCTACTGGATCTCTTGTCCACTAGTCCCTAACATTTTAGTCTATAGTTATTTTTAAATTCCCCAATAAAACAGTTGGAGTGTTCACCTGCGCCCTGTTTTCCTTGTGTGTATTACTGTATTTATAGCCCTGGTTTGTTGAGTTCTATCATGTCAGATCATTGTTTTTTGTCACTGGTGTTTGTGCCTAGTGAAGTATTCCTCATTCTCGTTCCTGTTTGTTCTTGGATTCATTCCTCATTCTCGTTCCTGTTTGTTCTTGGATTCTGGTAATAAACCTGTATTTCCACTACTTTGCCTCTCTGCCTCTGTCCTGACCTTGGGTCCGAAAACCTCCTGCCTCGTATTGTGACAGTTTCAAGCATTATATTATACTCTAGCTATTGAAAAATAGCAGATCTACAAGAGGTCTGCTATTTTTGAAAAATCGTGAAAATGTGTCGCAAATCATTGAATATATATTCTTTCAGAGCTAAATCTTTGCCTGGCTCACCTCTCGTCCCGGCCCGGTCCCACACACACGCGGCCCCCGTGTCGTGGCGAGGGGTTGTTACAGGAGCGCTGGCGGAGCTCGAACCCGGTGCCACACGTGGTGCTGCACTGTCCCCACGACGACCACGGCGTCCAGCCTCCGTTCCTACAGAGAGAAACAAAGCCTTTTTATGCAACAAACGTAAAAATACGAACCAGTGTTGTTTTTGGCAGAAAATCTGTCTCTTGAAATATTTTCATTTAGTTTTAGTCACGTTTTAGTCACCTGAAATGTGTTAGTGTTTAGTCCAGTTAGTTGACTAAATATCATGAGATTTTTGTCGCTAAATCTACTGTTGATTTAGTCGACTAAAATGTATTTTGGCGGGCCTTGGTGCCGTCATAATGACTGAATTTTACACTAATTAATTTATACTGGATCTCTTGTCCACTAGTCCCTTCCTAACATTTTAGTTTAGTTTTTATTTGTTGACAAAATCGACAGTATATTTAGTCTCAGTTTTAAGGCTCATACATAGTCTGGATTTTCGGTGGTGGGGTGACCACCGAATTACAACATGACGTCATGAGCCGCGGTGAAGAGCAAACCACCGCCACCGCTCCAGCCCTTCTCTCTGTTTTTACTCACCACCGCTCAATGTTATTTCAGCTCCGGTGGTCAGCTCACCACCAGAGCGGAACATGGACGAACATTTTTAGTTTTAGTTTTAGTCGACAAAAACAACACTGTACAGAAAATGAGGAAAAAGGTTTTTTTTACAGAGTTCTGTGTGTTATTCTTTCCAGCAATGCCATCTATATCTATAGATGCACCAAGTCTCTGTACGACGTGTGTATGTACAGTACGTCTGAAATCCACGTAACTCGAAAACCGACTCGCCCCACCAACTTCAAATTTGACACACGCATTCCATGCGCACAGCCCCACAGGGGGTTTTAGTAACTGTAAATATTGCAAATCATCCGTCTAATTTGTCCTTCTGTGCATGGCACAGAAGAGCAGACATATTATGCACGACACTCAATTTGACCCGGGGGGAGAACACGAACACGTACGTTCCTTCAATTTGCTGAAGTGCTTTGTATAGCTGGGTATAGAGCTACTCCTTGTGATTTAATTAAAGCCACAATTCCAATTTTTCCACCTGGGATTAAATCTGGCAGAGTGATCCAAGAGCGCCTAAGCTCTTTGTATACCATAGCCCTGTCGCCTCCAAAACCAATCTCCCCCCGAAGACACAGGTAGAGAGCGAGACTCCTCGCAAGAGACTCTAATACAATTCCATTCCTTCTTGATCCATCCTCTCATCTTGCGTTCGCAGGAATTGTTCCCCAAGGTGGATGTGTCAGAGTGAATGAGCTCCCGTTACGGCTGCAATAGCAGTGTTTAAAGAATAATGCTAGAAACCCATTTGATTCCCACTCGGGGATAATTTGCAACCATGTCCAACACGCTGAACATTATTATCTCTGTAAAAACAGAGGCAATATTATGGAAGATAAACTACTGTGGTTTATAGAAGAGCAGCGCTCGCTGACCAGCTTTGAATTTGTCGTTCTTATTAAATGTAGATGGCAGTGGATAAACCTGCATTATCCACCTCATCACATGCCACCGTGAACACAATTGGTTTACAGCAAATGCTAAATGCAATTTCAACGTACTGTAGTTTCAAGGAAAATATGGTCTTGTCGTGTACAGTTTTAGTGGTCATCGGCACCGAGTGCCGCGCTATGAACTTGTAGGTGTGCTATTTATGAAAAGTCATGAAAATGTGCTCAGATCTTTGAATATATGTTATTACAGAGTGAACATTTTAACTCACATCTTTGCTTCTGGGGGGGTTCCTGGAACGACATATTTTCAGATGGGGGTCGCGGTGGCCAATTGCATATCATTTTTGGGGTCCTTGACATGAAATATTGAGCACCACTGATACAGAAACATGAGGTATTTCAGAAAAAAGACCAGATACGTGTGTAAGTGTATCTATACCTGGAGCAGTTGGACACTTGGATGGAGGGCCCTTCACAGGTCCTGCCCCCGCACCGTGGGATGGGGCTGTCGCAGGCTCTGGAGCGGCACAGGCAGGAGCTGACCCCGTCCGCCCCGTCCTCGTTGTTGCACGGCTGCCACGGCGCCCAGGGTCCGAAGAAACCGTGGGTGGTCTGGTTCCGCAGCTGGAAACCCCCCCCCCAAACGCATTTTATTTAAAACAATATATTTATTTCTCTATTCTCTTTCTTTTTTTCCCCACAAACAAACAGAACACAACAACAATCAGACAATACAACAGTCCAAACAACTGCAGAGAATACAATTAGACATTTTCAGACATCTGTTAGATGAGATAAATCATTGACTGTAACATACTGGATAAACCGTCCCCAATATATAATATATAATAACACCTTTTGTTTATTCTTTAGACTAGAGTATAAGCGATTTTTTTCCAGAGGAAGGCACTTAGTTAGCTCCTCAAACCACTGAGCGATACTTGGTTTGCCTATCTTTTTCCATGATAAAGCTATAGACCGATTCCGTAGCGGGTCTCATGGTCGCAGCCTACATATTTCCTGTAGGCGGAGACGACAAATCTGCGGTTTCCCCGCACCAAGCTTCTACTACAGGGAATGGAAAAGTGACTGATGTTAGTCTGCCTCAAACGTTATACTCTTTTACCTGCTTTTTACTAACACTAACATTACAAAGATGCCCAGAACATCGGGATGAACCTGTGTAGTTTATGGCTGCTCCAACAGTAGTGGCAACATAAACCCCCCCCCCCAAAAAACGGAATGTCAAAATATCTACCGCGGTGGCTGAGACCAGAGCCATTGAGTAATGGTTGAGACAAAGCAGTGAAAGGTCCTGAAAGATACATAACGTCAGTCTTACCCAATACCCAATCTTTCTATTTTAGGAACACAAGGCTGCTGTACTTTATACCTCGTACTTTAATGCTTAGTATGAGGTATAAAGTTTGGTGCGGGGAAACCGCAGATGTGTCGTCTCCGCCTACAGGAAATTCGTAGGCTGCGACCACGAGACCCGCTACGGAATCGGTCTATAGCTCTTTTTGCTTGTTGCTGTGTTCGCTACTCTTTATCTTAGGACCATTATTGGGTAAAGACCTAATAGAAAAAGTTTTGAGTCAATTCAGTTCAACATTTATCAATAATATCTTCTGAATCTCCCTCCTTTACCTCTTCACAGAATTCTTTCACTCTTGGGCATGCCCTGCCCACAAACAATATGGAAAAGTGTACCTCATTTTTTGAAGTATCTGGAATATCTGCACTAAATGTATTTAGTTTCTCTGCTGTGATAAAACAGTTTTAACAGAGTGTTACCCCGCAAACACATATTGCTTGATGGCGGACAGAGCACGAGTGGCTCACGTACTGGCCATGAAAGTCAAGTTACAGAAAAACGCCGTTGAGCATTTACAAATCCCCCTGCACAGCACACATCTACATCTACATCTACATCTACATCTACATCTACATCTACACATTTACAAATCCCCCTGCACAGCACACATCGCAAAGCACACAAACATTTCAATTCCTGGAAGGGCCTTTTTTTCCATTGAGGGGGAAAAGATAACCTGACCGAGGCCCCCTAGCTGCATCAAAGCGTTGTTATCGCTAATAGGGAAAGAAAGTGGTTTTAATCGCAACTAACAAACTGTGCAGAAGTTATTTTCTCTTTAACAAGAAAAATGTGGTTTCTAAAGGGGGGTGCAGATAAAACTACAGTGTTGTTCTCCTCTATTCTATTACGTTAAAGCACAGCAGGGCCATTAATCATGGGCTGTGCCAACGGTTTTGACACCAGACAAACAACAGCAAACAAACACTACTAGGGGCCTCTGGCTTCAGGGGGCCCCCAGAGGAGCCGCATGCCATGGAGGAGGAGAAGCACAACATTCCTGTCGCCTGACGGGGTCACAGTTGTGGGGGAACAAGTCACACAGTTTGCCAGCAGCAGCAGCGGAGGAGGAGGAGAGGAGAGGAAACGGCATGGCGTCTTACGGGACAGACGGTGATGTTCTGGCTCCACTGGCTCATGTTGGAGCTGTCCTCCAGGGTGGTGCAGCGGCGCTGCTTCAGGTCCCAGCCGCAGTACGGGTCCCTTGCCTCCAGACACAACCTTCAGGGAGGGAGGGGAGAGAGAGAGAGTTAGAGACAGACTCTCTCGAAACAGACTGTTGACTTGACTGGTGGGTGGTGACGGGTGGCACATGGTGGTGATCCACCTGAACTGAAGCCGCACCTTCAACAGCTGTTGATAATGATAAAGGGGAAGGGGTTAGGGCCGGGGAGGAAATGATATTGTGATATCACTATATCACTGATTTTTTCCATTGGCACGTTTTCACCGTCAAGGTTTTCAGCCTCCAGGAAGAAACCCTGAATACAAAGTCATTGCACATACAGTAACAACCACGCCGAGGGGTCTAATGAAGTACTGTCACCTCATAAACACTTGGAAAACTGGAAAGTCACAGCACATCTTGAATTCAAAAGTAAGAACCTCTCAAACCCACTCAACAGTAACACCACGTTATGAATCGAGCCTTTCAAACATAATTAAATTAATAAGAGAGCCTGAAAGTGTGAAAACAACAAATCTTTTCATGTTGTGAGTGACACGATATAGAGAGCTCCTTGTTAGCAGATCTACAAGCTAATTTTTCTAAAATATTTTAGAAAAATCGAAGAACGACTGACATAGAAACACAGCTTTTTCAGAAAATTGTCAGGATGTAGAAGACAATTTTTGAATCTGATCTCAGGTCAGAATGGTTAATTAGCTTGCATATCAGTATTAACACTTGATCGAAGGTGGGATTTACAAAATCCAAGACTTTCAAAAAGTGGAGGGAACTACATGACCCCCCCAACGGCAGGACGGCAATTTTACGCCTCGTCTCTCGCCTGCTCAGGCACCGGGACGGGCAGATCGAGGCGTACTGTGTATACACTGTGTGGCACGCACACACTCAGCGACGCATGCAATACTTAAGCTCACCGCCAGTAAAACACAGACAGGCTTAATGAGGGATATTAAGTCTGACGCTATTAATGACGGTGCTTAGCACGCGACAGCCCCGATATACACACATGCCTCAAGATATACGATAAAGACAGCACAACATCTCCCTTTTCTCTTTGGCTCTCCTTTTAGTTGTTTTTTGGGGCTTTTTCTAAGTTATATTGATAGTATCCATACAGGAGAGAGAGAGAGAGAGAGAGAGAGAGAGAGAGAGAGAGAGAGGGGACAGACATGTTTTTGTATGCTGTCCTCTCATGTCTTGCAATGTCAGTTTTGTTTAGTGTTCAATGTCCGGATGGACTATGGATGGAAAACAGCATCTCTGCTAAATCCGGTGTATTTATGCTACATTTTTAATGTACTGTTCAGTAATATGCTCTGTTGCGTCTAAATAAACAAATAAACAAGTAAATAAAAGTAAAGACATGCAGCAAAGGTCGTCCTGAACGGGACTCGAACACATGTTGCGTTGTAAAGCCTATCTATGTGGCATGCGCCTGGACCGCTAGGCCAGCAGGGCTCTCCCCTGGCTTCTCCTTCCTCTATAATACCCCTCCATCTCTCTCAGGGTCCTCGCTGAATCTGTCCTCTTTAACCTCCCGTTCCCTCCTCTCTCTGTCCCTCCTACCCCCTGTGTGTGTGTAACGTAAGCTCTCCCCCTGTCCGTTACCTCCTCTCTCCATCCCTCTCACCCCCTGTGTGTGTGTAACGTAAGCTCTCCCCCTGTCCGTTACCCTCCTCTCTCTGTCCCTCCTACCCCCTCTGTGTGTGTAATGTAAGCTCTCCCCCTGTCCGTTACCCTCCTCTCTCTGTCCCTCCTACCCCCTGTGTGTGTGTAACGTAAGCTCTCCCCCTGTCCGTTACCCTCCTCTCTCTGTCCCTCTCACCCCCTGTGTGTGTGTAACATAACCTCTCCCCCTGTCCGTTACCCTCCTCTCTCTGTCCCTCTCACCCCCTGTGTGTGTGTAAGCTCTCCCCTGTCCGTTACCCTCCTCTCTCTGTCCCTCTCACCCCCTGTGTGTGTAACGTAAGCTCTCCCCCTGTTTGCATCGGCCTCTCTCGTGTCCTTCGTCCTTAACTATCCTTTCATCTTCCATTTCCCCTCCGTCCCCGTTTCTTGATCCAGCTGAGAGCTGGGAGGTGAAATGGGACAGGGATTCTTTTTTTAATTAGTCTCTGTCCCGGTACAGTTCTCTGTCTCCGACCGTGTGGTTTATTTTTGAAAAAGCCCTGTAGTCTTTTAGCCCTGGGGGAAGAGGAAAACACTTAAGTGTTGACACAGCGCTCCGAGCCCCAGCTCTCGATATTAGTCGCCTCGAGATCTGCTTAGATATAATAGAAACATTATTGCTTAGCCAGCACACCAGAGGTGACACTCAGAACAAAGATGGATGGAGGAAGGAGAGTGAAATAGAGCATGAGAGAGAGAGAGAGAGAGAGAGAGAGAGAGAGAGAGAGAGAGAGTTTCTCTCTATAGAGTTGTTGCTAAATTCCACCACCAGCAGTCTGGTGGTGAGAGAGCATCTTCCAAAATGTGGCCAAGCATGAAGAATGAAAAACCTGTGCAATTTTAATCAAGCGTCGGTACAATTGCACAGCACTCCGGAGTAATTTACGGGTGCAGACAAAACAATAATCATAGCCATTAGCGAGTTCTCGGTCCAGTGAACCTAAACAGCCATTTTCAGAAAGACAGACGGAGGGAGCGGGCTGTCAATTTTGGCTCAAGGTCAGCCATGTTTCACATGTGTCACCATAACGCCATGTCTAAGCGTGCGTTATTGGCACGGCTTGAATTCTCATTCGCTCACCACTTCATATGATGGGCTCACGTGCAAGCAAAACAAACAACACTGACCACAAACAGCTATCTTAGAATCCAGCTATGAAGTGGTTACAATAAATTATTCTGAGAGGAAGTCACGGAGGAGGGGAAAACTATTCTACCATGAGAAGAAGGGGGAAAGTGGAGAGGTTTTTTGTCGAGGGCTAATTAGCAGCAGGTAAATAGTGCCAGGAGGCACTCGGCTGGCTGGTGGGGCAGCTAGGGGAAAGACAAGAGGTCCATTTAGTCGTGGATTAAGCCCCTGTTTGCCTTAATGAAAGTAGCAGGAGAAACGCTGCCCTGTGAAAAGGAGGAGTCTACACGGTTTGGACCCAGCCATGCGCTAAGCTCTTAAGGCCAGGAAAATGTACCGGACTTGAAAGAAAATGCTGAGCAGACAGTTTGATTGCCGCGCGTACCGTACTGGATGGATGGTGCTTTATAGAGAAATAAGCAGGGCAGGGCATAAACAGTACCATTTTACAATTCAGGCATTTAGCAAGACATTCTTATCCAGAGTGACTTGCAAAAGTTATCCGAGTACATACTGTACATGGTACATGGAATTTAGTGTTAGTGGGGTCACGTCGTAGAGTCTGAAGAGTTGACTTTTGTCTGACTGTGGCGGAACATTTCTACGTGTTTATGTGATGTTTTTGCATATATATTTGACTGTCATTAAATGTTTCGATGAATTGATGATGAATGATGATGAATTGAGTACGAAGGGCCCCAATGGAAACCAGCCACATAGTGCTTGTTTTGAACAGGTCTTGGATCCTGCGTGTCCTAGAAGGTCAGGGGTCATGCCATGCCATGTAGGTCATGACCATAGAGGGAGGACCGGAGCGACAGCCCCGCCCCCAAGCTATTCATGTCGATGGAAGAAGTTTCTCAGTGGCGTTTGGAAGCACCCCGAAGACTGCCGGAAGTACAACTCAATATGGCTCAGGTGAGCGGAAGTTAAACCCGCCCGGACCTCAAATTTGAGGTCCGGACTTGAACTCATGCTTCCTTCATGCCTGAGTGTCCAAGTTGCTCCTTTACACCTGACAGGGGGGAGTTTCCCTGGTTGGTCGTAGCGCGTGGAAGGAACACGTTATTCCAACCAGTTCCTTTCCCCTCCATCAGGCTGATGGAGAGGGGCTGCAGTTTTAGAGACCAGGATTACTGCATGTTTTTTTGTGAGGGTACCTACCCTAGGGGGACACGGGGAGAACATGCAAACTCCACACAGAAAGGCCCTTTCGCCAACCACCGACTCAGGTATGGGGCGCTGATGACGCAGAGGAGGGAACACGCCGCCAGCGCCCACAGCATCCCCAGCGGGGAATCGACCCCAGGAACTTCTAGCTGTGAGGCGACGGCACTACCGACTGTGCCACCGTGACCGGACACTCTAACCACAAGGCCACCGTCAGGGAGGCAGAAGACCCAGCCGTGCGTGGCATTCTGATAGCAGATAGCAGATCTACAAGCTCGTAGGCTACGAGCTTGTAGGTCTGCTATCAGGTGGGTCCAAAAGACCCCATGAGGCATTTAGCTATACAACCCTGACCTTTCTTTCTGCAGCAGGAACACAAACCCCCCCCCAAAAAAGCACCAGTTCGATGCACTCTGTGCCTTCCCATTTTTTTGACACGCCATAAAAATGGGAAGAATTCTAAAAAAAAAGAAAAAGCGAGCAGAAATCCATTAGAGAGAGACAGTGTGGAGGTTGGAGAGAGAGAGGCTGTGTTGCAGTGAGCTGTGTGATGGGGAGGAGAGGAGAGGCTTATAGCTCCGTTCTGTAACAGACTCTGCTGCACAGAGCTGTCGCCCGGGACAGCTGGCTGAGACTGCTGAGCCAGAGAAATGTGGGGGGGATGGAGGGGGGGTCTGCAGTGTGTGAGGCTGTGAGCATGCAAAATGTGTGCTGTGCTGTGCTGTGAGTGCGCGTGTGTGTCTGTGTGGGTGGGTGGGTGCAGGGTGGGTGCATTTAAAAGTGTCTTTTGGTGATACCCTTGAATTCGTGCATACTATAAGGGCATGTACTGTGCTGCGTGCGTGCGTGTGTGCGTGCACATAAAAGTGTCTTTTGGTGATACCCTTGTATTTGTGCATAATATAAGCCAAGGGCATGTACTGTGCTGCGTGCGTGCGTGTGTGCGTGCACATAAAAGTGTCTTTTGGTGATACCCTTGTATTTGTGCATACTATAAGGGCATGTACTGTGCTGTGTGCGTGCGTCTTTTGGTGATATACCCTTGAATTTGTGCATATATATACTATAAGGGGCGTGTGTGTGTCAGTGTGGCGCAGTGTGTAGCCTGGTGTGGTGGAGAGAGAGATAGAGAGAGAAAGAAAGAGAGTGAGTGAGAACCAGAGTAGAACAGTTCTTGACAAGTCAGCTGGGCATGGACGGACGACGAGGGGCTGATGTTTAATTCAGCAGCCTGCTATATGCCGGTGGCGCGCACGCTATGTGAGAACAGAGCAGCCCCCACTCAACGAGGCCCGCCCGTTAAATTTGAAACAGAGCGAAGGGGCAAAAACCTACCGGCCCGTAAAACAATGTGTCGCTGAACGAAACGACACCGGGAGATAAATCCAACCGCTTCGTCCTTCTGCATGCACGGGGCCTAATGGACATTTTAAAGGGGCTGTGAGAAACCATTGTCCCCCTTTTTACTGCGGGCTCTTTTTAACAGGCGGATATAAAAACAATTGCTCACCTTCGGCTTTAATGGCAAGTCATCAGCCGATAATGACAAACATAACCGTCGGAAAGGCTAATTTATTGAATTGATATTGTCACCCACCCCGTGAATGGCTGTATATATATGCCTGACACACACGTGCGCATACAGTACAGTACAGTACAGTACAGTACAGACAGTACAGTACATACAGTACAGTACATTGTCTGGGTAATTGGGTATATTACCCCCCCCCCCCCCAAGACAACGGTGACAACAGGATCTCTCTTCTGCATGTGTACTTTTTCCCCCAAGAGGACAGCTTACAGTAGGCTGTCCCTGGAGCTTTCTACTCCCTTGTTTCGGTGGACTGGAATGATCTAGCATAGGAGCGCTAACCCATGATAAATCTGGAATACAGAATACGACTTGCTGGCTGCTTGATGCTAATATATCCAATTAGCCCCCAGCTGGGGCCAGGCCCGATGAATGATGGGCATTTGGGTCCAGACGCCCAGAGAGAGACAGTAAAGAAATGGCAGACTGCCATTCAGCACACAATGCTAGCTTTTACTATATGTTCATTATTGTTATTATTACGTAGGACGTACTGTCCGCGCACATCAGCAGCATGTCACCTCACATCATGTCATGGGCAGAGCATAGAAGGGAACAAACAGGTATGTACACAGATGTAAACAGAGCATAGAAGGGAACAAACAGGTATGTAAACAGATATGTAAACAGAAAATATCGTATCGTGTCGTTTGACTTTGTATCATTTTGCAATGGAAATAACCAATTTCATCAACACTAAGTATTGGCATCTCCCTTAGAGATTAGAGATATAGGGTGAGAAGTTCAGTCACACGAGAGAGACACGGAATAGAGTCGCTGTCGGTGGCTCAGGGGTAGAGTGCCTGGATGGTAACCGTAAGGTTGCCAGTTCGAACCCGGGCTCCCCCAGAGTTACTGTCGAAGTGTCCTTGAGCAAGACACTGAACCCCAAATTGCTCCCGATGTGCTAGTTGGTGCCTTGCATGGTTTCCGCTGCCATCGGTGTATGAATGTGTGTGTGAATGGGTGAATGTAATGCACAATCTCTGTAAAGCGCCTTGGATAAAGGCGCTATATAAATGCACCATTTACCATTTAATAGCAGATCTACAAGCTCGTAGCGAGACACTCCGTTCCGCGCTATGAGCTTGTAGATCTGCTATTTTTCAATAGCTAAAGTAATGGGTAAAAGCGGATTTTCATGAGAAGGAATGATGATGTTGGCGTGGTGGCTCTTCAAAGGTTAGTGAAATCCAGGCAGTCAACCGTTGGGCATTAGCCATGAATTCATTTTGCAGACAAAGTGTTAAATAAAGTGTATGGTTCATGTATCAGCCCTGCTATAGACGTATACACCATGTTGTTGGCAGATCCACCACAACGCGACAGTGAGGGAGAGGTGGACAAAGTCAACAGAGCACTGAGACGACGAAGGGTAAAATAGATGTGGGGGCCGTGTAAAAACAACAGACAATGACTTAGGAATGGAGGGAGAAACACACACACACACACATACACACGTGTGCGCGCGCACACGCACGGGACACTGTTGTCCCCTCCGCTCTCTTTGTCACTCTGTCTCTTTTTACGACCTCCCGGGAAATGGGAGCGTATGTGTTTGACTTTGTCAGCATCTGGGGATTTGGGGAGGGAGGTGGTGGCGGGTTACAAGACGTATAGTATGTCTGCTCACATCAAGGTTGAAAGAAAAGGGTGTCTGTACTGTACTGTACTGTAGGGGAGGAGGATTTTATACTGTACTGTAGGGGAGGAGGATTTTATACCGTACTGTAGGGGAGGAGGATTTTATACTGTACTGTAGGGGAGGAGGATTTTATACTGTACTGTAGGGGAGGAGGATTTTGTCCACTATAAAACTAAGCCGGAAAAATGTTCGTCGACTACCTTTTTCCACTGACGAAAACTAAATGGAAACTAAATGAAAACTAAGCTACGATGACTACAACTATAAACTATAAAACTATGCATTATATACTGACAATTTCGTCAACAAATTCAAACTAGACTAAAATGTTAGGAAGGGACTAGTGGACAAGAGATCCAGTAGAAGTCATTTTACACTTGGGTTGCATGCTGAAAATAGCTGATCTTAGCGTGTCTAAAACTAAATGACAACTATTCAAGAGACTATGACTAAAACTAAAATCAAAATGTGCCGCCAAAGACAACACAGCTGTAGGGGAGGGTGCAATAGAGTGAAGTGTAGGAAAGGCCTACCATGTGGAGGTTTGGAACAGAACAAAGACTGTGATAAAAGCAACAGTGTTCTGCCCTAGTAATAAATACCTTCACTTTGTTAATGTGTCTGTCTGTGTCTGTTTCTCTCTCCGTTTCTGTCTCTTTCTCACTCCGTTTCTCCCACGCACGCACACGCACACACACAAGCTGCATAAGTGTTTCTCTGATTGGTCATATAATAATATCATAAACTTTATTTATAGGGCACTTGTAGAAACAAAGTGCTTTACATGAGAAGACCGCGACTACAGATCCAATCAAACGACAGGATAAAAAAACACAATGACGTGCAGTCAGTGCAGTGGTGAAATAAAAACATTAGGAGCTCTGGCCTAAATGATGCATGGAAAGGTCCTTCGACAACAGCACGCATTAAACCATTCAGGACGGGAACCCCTGTTGGTGTTTATTTAGACTTGAGGACTAAATAAACACTAAATCTAAATCCTGACAGTTTTCTGAAAAACCCTGTGTTTCTGTGTCAGTGGTTATCAAACTATTTCATGTCAAGGAGCCTCAGAATTATCTGTAATTGGCCGGCGACCCCCATCTGAAAATGTGTTGTTCCAGGAACTGCTCAGAAGTTCAAAACGTTCGCTCTCAATTCAAAGATTTGTGCCACATTTTCACGATTTTTCAAAAATAGCAGACCTACAAGCTCGCCGCGCTACGAGCTTGGGGCTGGAACAACATATTTTTCAGACAGGGGTCAGCGGCCAATTACATAATCATTCTGGGGGTCCTTGACATGAAAAAGTTTGAAAAACCACTAACACAAACATGGGTGTTTCAGAAAACGGTCATGATTTAGAAGACATTTTGTAGAATCTATTCCAAATAATGAATAATGAAATAACCCTAAATGGGTTAACAGCGGGATTAACAAAGGAATGCAAACAACACCCACAGCTGTCCTCACACCCTCAATCAGGCAAACAAAAACTCCAGAGGAAAAAAAATAACACACACACACACACACACACACACACACACACACACACACACACACACACACACACACACACACACACACACACACACACACACACACACACACACACACACACACACACACACACACACACAGAGTAAGCTTCACTGTGGGAGAGATGTTGATGGTGGTGCTGGTTTTTCTGCCACTTTGTGGTTTCCTCATGTTGTTTTAAACCCAAATGCCTCAGGCGGGCACCCTGCTGCCTGGGCTGGCAGCCACTGCCACTTAGTGAGGCTCTCTCTCTCTTTGGAGCTGAGTTGCGGTAATAATTCAATAAAAGGTACTTTTAAAATCCAAATCTCTCTCTCTCCCTCTCCCTCCCCCCCCTCCCTCCCTCCCTCCCTCCCTCCCTCCCTCCCTCCCGTCCTATAGTCCAGTCCACTTACAGTATGTGTGTTCCAAGCATTGTAACCATCTGATGGCTCAGTCAGTGGGCCCTGCATGGTGGGGCTCAGTCAGTGGGCCCTGAATGGTGGGGCTCAGTCAGTGGGCCCTGCATGGTGGGGCTCAGTCAGTGGGCCCTGCATGGTGGGGCTCAGCCAGTGGGGCCTGCATGCTGGGGCTCAGTCAGTGGGCCCTGCATGGTGGGGCTCAGTCAGTGGGGCCTGCATGCTGGGGCTCAGTCAGTGGGCCCTGCATGGTGGGGCTTAGTCAGTGGGCCCTGCATGGTGGGGCTCAGTCAGTGGGCCCTGCATGGTGGGGCTCAGTCAGTGGACCCTGCACGGTGGGGCTCAGTCAGTGGGACCTGCATGGTGGGGCTCAGTCAGTGGGTCCTGCATGCTGGGGCTCAGTCAGTGGGACCTGCATGGTGGGGCTCAGTCAGTGGGACCTGCATGGTGGGGCTCAGTCAGTGGGGCCTGCATGCTGGGGCTCAGTCAGTGGGACCTGCATGGTGGGGCTCAGTCAGTCAGTGGGTCCTGCATGGTCAGGCTCAGTCAGTGGACCCTGCATGGTGGGGCTCAGTCAGTGGGACCTGCATGGTGGGGCTCAGTCAGTGGGGCCTGCATGCTGGGGCTCAGTCAGTGGGACCTGCATGGTGGGGCTCAGTCAGTCAGTGGGTCCTGCATGGTCAGGCTCAGTCAGTGGACCCTGCATGGTGGGGCTCAGTCAGTGGGACCTGCATGGTGGGGCTCAGTCAGTGGGGCCTGCATGCTGGGGCTCAGTCAGTGGGACCTGCATGGTGGGGCTCAGTCAGTCAGTGGGTCCTGCATGGTCAGGCTCAGTCAGTGGACCCTGCATGGTGGGGCTCAGTCAGTGGGACCTGCATGGTGGGGCTCAGTCAGTGGGGCCTGCATGCTGGGGCTCAGTCAGTGGGACCTGCATGGTGGGGCTCAGTCAGTCAGTGGGTCCTGCATGGTCAGGCTCAGTCAGTGGACCCTGCATGGTGGGGCTCAGTCAGTGGGCCCTGCATGGCTAGTGCTTCAGTACCAACAGCTGATCAGAATCAGAATCAGAAGACTTTATTGCCATGATGACATGTAAACATGTTGGAATTTGGTCTGGTGGGACAGCAGAGTGCAGTCACAACAACATTAGGACAAGTGCAAAACAGGACAAGACAATGCAAAGAATAGTGACAAAAATAAAGTGCAGAGAGTTCAAGTGATCAGTCAGTCCATTCCACTCTGAGTAGGGGTGGAGGGAGGATAAGGGGGGGACACCAGCAGCGTTGAGGAGCCGGATAGCTGTGGGGAAAAAGCTGTTTGAATGTCGGGCCTTCATATAGTCTTTAGGGAACGCAACCTCTCACACACCTGTCAGTTGTCACCAGCCTGCCCCCCTCTCTCCCGCTCTCCCTCTCTCCCTCTCTCTCTCTCTCTCTCTCGAAAAATGAGAAAACATTATGCAGATAAGTAGTGCACTTAGTTTTGGAGGATGGCCAATGGGGGTGCATTTGTGTGTGTGTGTGTGCACGCGTGCGTGCGTGCGCGTATGTTATGGGGAGGTGGGGTTAAGACCTGCATATCCTGTAAGTGTAAGGCAACACGAGGCTGTTGTTGAGTGATGATGCCACTCGCTCTACTTTCATTCTGCATTTGGCAGACTGGACCACCTTCCCTCATTGGAGAGAAAAAAACATCTGATGGATGGAACGTCATGGCTTAGCTATAGAGCACACTGCCGCAGCCCAAATAAATCACTCTGCTGAGAGAGGGAGGGGGAGAGAGTGAGAGAGAGAGAGAGAGAGAGAGAGAGAGGGAGGGGGAGAAAGAGAGAGAGAGAGAGAGAGCGGGGGATGTGGTGATTGGAGAGGTCAAATGTAATTAGCGCAAGTGGAGTGTACGCACGCACGTGCACACACACACACACACACACACACACACACACACACACACACACACACACACACACACACACACACACACACACACACACACACACACACACACACACACACACACACACACACACACACACACACACACACACACACACACACACACACACACACACACACACACACACACACACACCAGCAGCAATCAGCAAGCTTTCAAATGGATACAATTTGCAGTCAGTTGATGAATGCTTAAACAGAATTGTTAGGGCCTGATATTATGCTAATGTAATGACATTGCTCTCTCACAGTTGGACAGCCAGCTAATATAGTAGTAGATCTAACAACAGGGGGAAAAACAACACCTAAAGCAAATCAATATCTCCGTCATATCTCTGCCCCCCCTCCCACCTCTGTACATTGAGGGGGGCACTCTTATCATCATGACCTGATGTCCATTTGCTCGTCCACATACGTATGATGTCCAATATTCTCCATTCATTGTCAATGGGAATTGAATGTTCGTGTAGGACGAAAATCTACACTAAAAGCTGAATATAGACTCAAATATATTCCCTGCAATGCTAGAGTACACACAGTGACCTGACCTCTCCAATTCATTTCTATTCCGACCCGTACATAGATTTAATGTCTTGTTGAGATATTTAAATTGTTGTTATTGTTGATGTTGTTGTGAATGCATGCATGGGACCCGGATGGAAACAAGGTCTTTCTTCAGTGATGTCCTTTTGGCCAAATGTGCATTACTGTACCCTGTACTGTTTAGCATCTTATTGTCTAATAAAATTATCAATCAATCAATCAATCAATCAATCCACAGCACTTCAACCCTTCCACTTGAATGGAACCAAGAGATGCACGTCTAACGAATATTCAGCTACTATTATATTACTACTACATCGGCTATTATTGCTACAACAGTAATATGCAACGTGGCTCTCTGGAGTGAGTGTGGAAATATATAGTGGCCCTCTGCTGTACACCTCATGGACAGACAGAGGGAGGGTGTGTGACTGGTAGCTAATGGACAGACAGAGGGAGGGTGTGTGTCCTGGTAGCTAATGGACAGACAGAGGGAGGGTGTGTGTCCTGGTAGCTAATGGACAGACAGAGGGAGGGTGTGTCCTGGTAGCTAATGGACAGACAGAGGGAGGGTGTGTGTCCTGGTAGCTACACCTCATGGACAGACAGAGGGAGGGTGTGTGTCCTGGTAGCTACACCTCATGGACAGACAGAGGGAGGGTGTGTGTCCTGGTAGCTACACCTCATGGACAGACAGAGGGAGGGTGTGTGTCCTGGTAGCTAATGGACAGACAGAGGGAGGGTGTGTGTCCTGGTAGCTATTCGGGTCATACTGACTGAGTGCACCTTTTCTAGCCCATTTTGACCTGAGATCAGATTCTAAAAATGTCTTCTACGTCCTGACAGTTTTCTGAAAGAGCTGTGTTTCTATGTCAGTCGTTCTTCGATTTAAAAAAGAAATAGCAGACCTACAAGCTCTTAGCGCGCCACTCGGTGGCGCGCTATGAGCTTGTAGATCTGCTATTTTTCAATAGCTAAAGCATAACATAATGCTAACACCAAAAGGGAGGGTTCTGGACCAACGGTGATGCCTGTCTGGCTGTTTCACAGTACCACCAACAGTATACCGCTCACAACATGTTGTGAGCTTCTAGATGAAACACTTTGTTGACACAATACATGTTTTTAATTATAAAAACATTGTTCGATTGATCAGAAATGTAATGGATAGAATGATCTGTTATTCCCCAATAATGCGTGTTTAATTTAGACACTGCATATGTTTAGGTATATTAATTTGTTGTCAATAAATACATCAATCAATCCATGTGTCCATGT